>NC_137862.1:14404122-14554122 GCF_963924005.1 Protomyctophum bolini | reverse complement strand
GACTAGTCTCATGCACTCTTTACCTGATCAGAGCGGCTATTTAAACCTATCTGCCTACCTGCTCTTTCCTGGCTTCTCTCCCGCTGTGCGGTCGTGCGCCGCTGCTGCTGTTGTCTCCCTGCCTCGCTCGCTGCTAACCTGCTGCTCATGACGTTTTTGCAAATCCCACCGCCTCCCCAGCATCCACCTGTATACAGGCCCCCCTGCATTGGGGTCTTATTCATTCCCTGTAATTCTGCTTATAATTTAACTAAAATGTTAATGTTACAGGGAATGAATAGGGACAGAGCCCTGACGCCAATCTATGCTTCATATATCTATGCTCAATTATGCTCAATAAATATATATTCTAAATTCACTCGAGTTGTCTGACTGAACTTTCTGTCTTTCTTTTGCGTTTTTGTGACATTTACACAATGCCTCAGAAGTGCTATTGCAGTGTGAGGTCAGTGGCCGTCTTGGAACCGAAAGGTTCTCGGTTCGATTCCGTCGCTCGGTCCTTGTGGCTGTGTGTCAAAGTGTCCTTGAGCAAATCATTTAACCCCGGGCACTATAACTGTTCCTGATGAGCAGCTTGGGTGCCTTGCATGGTTTCCTCTGCCATCTGTGTGTGGAAGGTTGAACCAACTAAACGTTTTGAAGGAGAAAGGCGCTATATAAATGCACCATTAAGCATCTTTCACATGCACATCCCTTCACACATACACACGCACATGCACACGCAAATTAGTTTTGTATTGTGGTGTTGTGTCCAAGGTGGATTTGAGGGAGACACATGTAGTCCTCCTGACTACATTACCCACAATGCTATATTTAGACCACTGCAGTGGGTGACTCAGCACAGCCACAGTCTGGTTAGACGGTAGAGCTCAGCACTCAGACTGCTTGTGTCTCTGTATCAGTGGTGGAAAAATAACTCAATTTTTTTACTTAAGTAAAAGTATCAATACTGCAATGTAGAAATACTCTGTAGATTGAAAATGTATTGGTGGTATCAAAATGTACGTAATGTACCAGAAGTAGAAAGTTCTGCATCATGCAGAATGTCAAATGTATAAAAAGCTTTTGAAAATAGCAGATTTACAGGCTCTAGCTGCACCACATTACTAAACTACAGATTTACAGGCTCTAGCTGCACCACATTACTAAACTACAGATTTACAGGCTCTAGCTGCACCACATTACTAAACTACAGATTTACAGGCTCTAGCTGCACCACATTACTAAACTACAGATTTACAGGCTCTAGCTGCACCACATTACTAAACTACAGATTTACAGGCTCTAGCTGCACCACATTACTAAACTACAGATTTACAGGCTCTAGCTGCACCACATTACTAAACTACAGATTTACAGGCTCTAGCTGCACCACATTACTAAACTTCAAATCATTGTAGTGGAGTAAAATGACAATATTTGCCTCTGATATGTAGTGGAGTAGCAGTAAAATTGCTGATAATTGGAAATACAGTAAAATAAAATTGTAAGTACAGTACTATGTACTTAGTTACTTTACACCACTGTTCTGTATAGCATCTGACACTTCTTATCCCCCAGTGAAGTGTTCAGATCAATGGTGCTTTCTATCTCATCATTATCTCTAAAGCAGTGCAGTTCTCAAACTTGTTATTTTCCAAGGACTCCTGTAACTCCTCTAGGTTGTACCACGCCTCTCAGAGTACCTCACACATACTACTCACACATACTACTCACACATACTACTCACACATACTACTCACACATACTGCTCACACATACTACTCACACATACTGCTCACACATACTACTCACACATACTACTCACACATACTACTCACACATACTACTCACACATACTACTCACACATACTACTCACACATACTGCTCACACATACTACTCACACATACTGCTCACACATACTACTCACACATACTACTCACACATACTACTCACACATACTACTCACACATACTACTCACACATACTGCTCACACATACTACTCACACATACTGCTCACACATACTACTCACACATACTACTCACACATACTACTCACACATACTACTCACACATACTACTCACACATACTGCTCACACATACTACTCACACATACCTGTGAGAGTCTATCTTCAATAAGGGTTCACCAGACTCTATACTTTTTAGAGCTACTTAGGGCTACGCATTTATGTGCATCCAATATCTAAATTGTATTGAATGTGTTCTGGCCTGCGTGCGTGCGTGCATGTGTGTGTGTGTGTGTGTGTGTGTGTGTGTGTGTGTGTGTGTGTGTGAGACTGCGTGTGTGACTGTGTGTGTGTGTGTGTGTGTGTGTGTGTGTGTGTGTGTGTGTGTGTGTGTGTGTGTGTGACTGCGTGTGCATGTGAAAGTGCGGAAGTGTGTGTTCATTGAGGAAAGAGCCTTAGTCTGAGATTAACCAGGGGCGATGACAGGATTAGGCTACATGGATGTGTGTGTGTGTGTGTGTGTGTGTGTGTGTGTGTGTGTGGGTAATGTAACATATTTCCTGTAACTAGCTCATACGATCCATCCAGGCAGATGGAATGGAAAACATTACATAGGAGACCATACATGTATGTACTATTATTAATGTGTGTGCATGTGTGTGTGCGTGCGTGCGCATGCTCGCGCATATGTGCAACTGTGCTTGAGTGTTTTGACATGTGATTGATATGGTGAACTTGTTTATTCTGTGTGCATACAATATGGGATGACATGTGAAGTATTACAGTACATGTACTGTATGTGTGTGTGTGTGTGCGTGTGTTCGGTCATGTGTGTATTTGTGAAGAGATGCGTGCGTGCGTGTGTGCGTGCTTGCGTGCGTGTGTGTGTCTGTTTTGTCATGTGTGTATTTGTGAAGAGACGTGCAACCATGAAGCACCTTTCACACGATATGGTAAATGTGTGTCAGTCATGCATTCTGTACATGCAAACCAAACAAACCATGACAACCAATCCACCCAAGGGTTTGTGTAATGTGTGCGTGCGTACGTGCGTGGGCGTGCGCGCGCGTGTGTGTGTGTGTATACTGTGTGTGTGTGTGTGTGTGTGTGTGTGTGTGTGTGTGTTGCACAATGTGACATATAACAAGCAACATGGGATAGTAGAGAGAGAGAGAGAGAAAGAGAGAGAGAGGGAGATCATAGTCATAGAGGTGAATCATATACAGTAATATCAGTGTGATCAGATCAATTTGAACAGAAATTCTTTATATATTTTTAGTCCGTCTTTTGAATAAAACTCCCATTTACACAACTACACATTACGTCATCTGGAAATTAGTTTTAGTTTTAGTATAGTTTTAGTCAAATAAATATCATAGCATAGCAAATATCGTATCATTTTCATAGCTTAGTATTTATTTCATTTTTGTTAAGTTTTCGTCAGTGAACAAATGGTACAGTGGATGAACATTGTAACCCTTGAGGCATTGGGTAGCATGTGTATACAGTAGGTCTAGTCTTTGTCATGACTTGGCCGGGGAGTGAACCCTGACCTCCCGCTCTCAGGGCAGACACTCTAACAACGCCACTGAGCATGTAAGGTGACAGGCTCAGCCCATGTGGTAATGGCATGATTGGTGATGTGTCCAAGATTTGCAATCAACCGAATCTAACATAATCTAACCTATGACTGGATCCAACGTAATTATCACTGTAGCATACAGTATATAGCTACTGTAAGGTATACTGTAGGACCCTTTGGTACCATGAATGTTGTACTACTGGGGAGATACAGTAAAGCAACATTGGACTGAAAGCAGCTCAGCTCTACTTTCAGACTCTTTACTGTTGGTTATTGTAAAAGAACAGGAGGTATGGTAAAATGTCTTCAGCAGCAATGCCATGGGGCATGTGCAGATGGTGGTCTGCCTCAGGGACCTGGCTAGTGTTACTGATCCTAATGACCAGAGGAATGTGCTGTTTTCATGACGTTTCAAATAAACCCTGAATCTCAGACGACTGAATTCAGCAGCCATGGGCTGAATTGGTAGGCTATGTTCTTCAAACCAATTAAAAGGATAACACAGGCTAACCAATACATCAGCATCTTTATTATTAATAGAAATGATGCAGGTCTATATTTGAGAGGATTTATAGGTATCCTGAAAAGTTTGATGTATGTAAACACCCTTCAGCCATCCGTCCTTTTTGAAAAAGAAAATTGAAGAATTTGTGAAAATCAGCCAACTCTAGTTGATGGGCGGACAGACAGTGGGTGGATCCATACACCGATAGATCTTATAAAGTATTTTCAAAGTCTTCTAGTGTAGGATAGGCATAGTCTCTTGGGCTCACCCTTTTCTGTTTCGTCTTGAAATGAACAGAAACACAGCCAGTCTGTGCAGCTGTCTGACTTTCTAATACTGGCGTGAGGTCAGAAACGAGCCATTCAGCATTCCATGTGCATCCTGGTGTAGGTCACTAATAAATAATCCAGTTAAATTGTGCCAGACAGTCAGATTTCCTACACTTTTCTCAGTCATTTCCTTCCCCCCTATCCAGCTGGTCTCGATGGGAAATGCACGGGGAAGTCAAGTTCAAGGCAGCTGCAGAGTCAAGGCAGTAAAGCAGACAAAATGTGTGATTCAGTATCATTTGCAGATTTAGTACTTTACCTATGCGCACGTGTGTGTGTGTGTGTGTGTGTGTGTGTGTGTGTGTGTGTGTGTGTGTGTGTGTGTGTGTGTGTGTGTGTGTGTGTGTGTGTGTGTGTGTGCATGTATCATGTACAGTATATGTTCTAGCACACCCATCCATGTAAAAGAAATCCTAGAAAGTGAGAACGTCATCAGGTTTCAAGTGTGTATTTTAGGGTCGAGGCTTGGGTTTAAGTTTGAGGTCAGAATTAGTGTTGGCTTAAGGTTAGGGAAAGGGTTAAATATGGCATGGCCATATTATATAATTTCCATAAAACGGGGGAGAGTCGGGAAGTGACAAGCAGCCAATCCACCACCGCCGCCGGGCATTGAACCCGGGACACACAGCTGTTAGGCATCAAAGCCTATACAGTACAGTATGTGGTATGCGGCCTTAACCACTTAGCCATCGGCGCCCCACCTCCTGTTACCACTTGACGCTTTTGCATGAAAGGACAACTTTTGTTTTCCCCCATTTGTGCTGACATCATTCTATGGCTCTTGGCATTGCGAGGTTGCTGCGGTGATGCCAGAAGATGCCGGAGGACATGCTTGCTGCTCCCTCCTTCCCCACGTCGTGCATGCTCCACCTCGTGGTGTCCTGCTGCTTCTGTAGATGCCCATGGGCTTTCACTCTGTGCAGCAGCAAAACGTCCTCAGCAGCAGAACTGTTCATGTCTCCTCCAACAATGCTGCAAGGCACATGGAGGACCAGGTGCACCTAGCGTGGCACGGGAGACAACACTCACTGGTTTAAGGACGTTTGGTTTTTTAGCATTGAATGGGTTGTTGTTCATCATCACAGCTGTGGAATTAGTTAACACATCTGACCTTTCAGCGGCATGCACAATATGAATTAACAACAGCACGTTTCTTTCACATCTGTTGCCATTAACACAGTCGACATATACAGCACAGTTGTGTTGAGAACATAACAGTACTGTTTGTTGTTCCTGAATTAGACACAGACCCGTAAAAAAAACCGGACCCCTGCTTTCCGCGAATGTATTTCAGCAACGGACTGCATGAACTGTGTTCTTTTCTCAGGAGGAACACTGCATGACATCATGTCCTGTTGGCTTTGTTTATGTTCTCTACTGTAGCTGTTGGCAGCCGTCTCGTAAATCTTTCAAACTACTGTACACGACTACAGGCTCACATTTACACCCCTTACTGATAAACATCATGGAGGACGGTGGGGGTGGGGTGGAGGTTTGGAGAGAGACAAGCCTGTGACAGAGAGAGCAGTACATGGTAAATAGACCAGTGGTTTTCATCCAGTGGTCCAGGGACCGCTGGGGACTCCATGTGGTCCCCAGCTAATGATGGAGAGTTGGTAACCAAATTAACCCTTATTAAAAATTGGTTACATTTCACACTCTCAAGAGTTCGTCTTTTGTCAAACATCTATAGCATTACTTAATCGTCGATACAATTAGAAAATGTAGAAGAATTGTTATTTTGATCAACGTTTGCCTGTCTCCAAATGGTACCAACATCAATACAGTGTGGAATTGTGGACAAAATCTCATCCAACTATAATAAAATATTCATAATTTGGGGTCTGAGAGGCTAAATCTCATCAAATGGTGGTCCGTGGCTCAAATGCTGAATGAAAAAGGTTGACAACCACTGAAATAGACGATGACAATACAGATGGAGGTAGAGACATGGGGACACGCAGACAGACAATACAGATGGAGGTAGAGACATGGGGACATGCAGACAGACAATAATACAGATGGAGGTAGAGACATGGGGACACGCAGACAGACAATACAGATGGAGGTAGAGGGGACACGCAGACAGACAATACAGATGGAGGTAGAATACATGGAGACACGCAGACAGACAATACAGATGGAGGTAGGAGACATGGGGACACGCAGACAGACAATACAGATGGAGGTAGAGACATGGGGACACGCAGACAGACAATACAGATGGAGGTAGGAGACATGGGGACACGCAGACAGACAATACAGATGGAGGTAGAGACATGGGGACACGCAGACAGACATGGAGGTAGGAGACATGGGGACACGCAGACAGACAATACAGATGGAGGTAGAGACATGGGGACACGCAGACAGACATGGAGGTAGGAGACATGGGGACACGCAGACAGACAATACAGATGGAGGTAGGAGACATGGGGACACGCAGACAGACACAGGGCGTCCGCCAGAAGGTCCCAATGTATTTTCCTCGCGTTCCTTTTTCTTTTCTGCCGTTTCTCATGTGATGACAGTCCCATCTGGGCCCGGCCAACGGTCTGTTCCTGCGGTGGATCGTAGGGTATTTTTAGCATCAGAATGTGGCCCGTGCCAAGACCCTCCATTTGGAGTAAATATGCACTGTCTGGAGGCCGTTAGTTCAGCTCTGCCTCGGTCCCAGGGGAGAGAAAGAGAGAGAGAGAGAGTGTGTGTGTGTGTGTGTGTGTGTGTGTGTGTGTGTGTGTGTGTGTGTGTGTGTGTGTGTGTGTGTGTGTGTGTGTGCATGTGAGCGCATGTGTGTTTGGATGTGACTGCAGTATGTGTGTGTGTATACTGTATGTATATATCTCTCTGTGTGTGCGTGTAGAGAGAGAGAGATTTAAGCACTCTGTAATCAAAGCCAGAGAAAGCACATCAGTTCCCAGGCCCAGCTGACTCCACTCTGAAGCATTATGGCAGTCCGTGTTCCACAGCATCCTCCATCCTCATTGGTCCGAGGGGCAGAAGTGCCGCTGCTGGCCCACCAATGGCCTCGTGTTATGATGTCTGGCCGGCGCTCTTAGATGTCAAGGTTGCCAGCCAACTGATCTCTGTGGGACCTGTGCAGTTAAGCTGCCTTATGTCTCTCCTTTGATCGTGTGTGTGTGTGTGTGTGTGTGTGTGTGTGTGTGTGTGTGTGTGTGTGTGTGTGTGTGTGTGTGTGTGTGTGTGTGTGTGTGTGTGTGTGTGTGTGTGTGTGTGCGCGCGTGTGCGTGCGGTAGTCAACATAAGAGCTGCAATTGGATGAAATTAATTGGACAAAATGGCAAAGCAACAAAGTATGCGTAATTTTACACATGTACATACTTTACATCTACATAAAAAGACACAGATGTTGCAGGTTTAATGTGTACTGTGTGAGGACACAAACGTACCACAAAAGTACCGTCTCAGATGCATGCGTGCCCGCACACACGCACGCACGCACGCACAGTCGCACACACAGAGATACATGGGTACCGGTCTCCACTTCTGGCTCTGATCTTTACCCTCTTGGTCCAGCCCAGAAACCCATGTGACCTCCTCTTAGACTTAATTTCGTTTTAGTTTAGTTTTACTCTATACAGTAGTTTTAGTCGACTAAATAGAAGATTTCATTTGACTAAATTACAGTAATGCCTGATTTAGCTGAAATTAACAGATCTACGAGCTCACAGCGTGTTGCGGCGCGACACGGCGTGAGCTTTAGATCTGCTCTTTTCAGAGTGCAATGAAACATTAATTATATGACTTTCGCCATAGTTTTGGTCAACAAAATCAACACCCGTCTCAGACCTTTCTCCTGTCCTATTGGAAGGAGCTGGTCCTCAGTTAGCAGCCAAACGTTCCGCTGTTCCTTCACATCCCCTCTCACCACAGACATACATCATCATCATCATCATCATCATCGTCATCGTCGTCGTCGTCGTGTTTGTATTCATCGAGGTTTAGATGGCACCGTTCATCACAACATCTTCCTCCTTACTGGCAGTTATGTTTTGGGTTTCTTTCTTTTCACCGCGGGCCCTCAACCAAACCAAGCATCCATTGGTGAGACGCACGGGTCAAGAGACGGGGATCCGTAGACACGGCGGCGCTAACACTCTCCTCTGGCATGGCGTCTCCTTTTCCATGGTGCCTGAAGTGTATGCTCAGGCTCGCTGCCAAGCCAAAGCCGCGTCCATCCTTCTCCAACAGTGATAATGATGCTCAACACTTTTCATTTCCAGGACCCCCAGTTTGATATGTATTAGGCCACAGACGCCCCTTTGATGTTTCCCCTCTGGGGCTCCGATCTAAAACCCTGTGTACACTTTTTACACTCTCAGAGTCACAGACCTGTCAGTTTCTATTTGGTTCCTATACAGTATGTAACTGTCGTTCCGCTGGGGAGGGATACTATATAAAATGCATTCCCATAACGCAGCAACAGTGATCATGGGCTGTAGGGATTAGGTGGTAGAGGTATTTAAACATTTTCTTATTTAAAATGTCCACTGCAATTAACACTAACGAAGTCGTAACCCTTCTTTTTAGCTCATGGCACTCTAACCCTCCTGCCTGATGGTACTGTAAGAGGTCAAATTCAGGGCGGAGAGGGTGGAGGAGGTGCTTGAGAAGTGCTCACTTCTCAAGCTGTGGTTGGACAACAGAGATGTTCCTTATTGAATTTGTGCTTAGAGCTGCATTTCAATCTGACTTTCAACCACTCGGGGAACATAAAACGGACTCAGCTGACTAGGATCAATTGGCTTTGCAGGTTGCTGATCCGTTCTGGGTCTGGAGCAGATAAAGAAATGGCAGGAAGTGACCGATCTGTGACCTCTTGAATTAAGTCATACATAGGTCATAACTGGCAAAATGATTGACACAGGGGTGAAAAATGGGTTACAAAATCGTGGGATACAAAATATATATATATAAAAAAAAGAAACTGGCAAAATGTGTGTTTGTGTCTGTGTATCTCTGCGAGCGATGCTTGCGTGTATATGTTATACAAGTATTGTGTGTGTGTGTGTGTGTGTGTGCGTGTGCGTGCGGCAAACTTGCATGTGTTCACGCTTTGCCCAGCCTTTGACCTCGTGCCGTGACCTGCCTGCCTATTATAGCAAACACTGGACATTTCAGAGAGGAGTCATTCTCTGTAGACTCGCAGATTAGCTGACTGAAGCTGCCATAGGCACAACACACACCCAACCTCAACACAGTCAATCATTCAGGCCCGAAACTCAACAAATTTGCACTCAATTGCCCTTGCATTGAGTTATTTTGGGATTGAAATTTTGTAATTGAAATGTACAGGTAAAATAGAGACAGGGAAACGGAACACTGGAGACTTGCTGAGCTCTCAAAACTGTCGGTTCACACAATTAAAAAATTGTCCACCTACTGTATAATCGTCTGGACATCGCTGATAAAGATTAGAACATACAGCAGATATGTCTTCGCCTCCACAGTCACGTGAATAACTAATCTTACTGTAAATCAGATTAGACAAAGTCCATATAGTTTGCTGCTAAGCAGAAATGTAAATTCAAAAAGACATTTTAATTATATTTTAAAATATAAGTATAGAGACTCTGTAGCATTCGTGGATTGTGGTAGATGTGTCTGGCTTGAGAGACCAGAGGCTTGCACACTACAGAGTCTAAAACAAATGGGGGGGTCTAAAAACCCCATTGTCTGCAGAATGTGCACAGCAACTGTGGCTCGTAGTATATACACATACAAATTGGAGACGGGATTTGTTATGCTCTAATGCATTCTTTAAGGATGAGGTCTGTAGCTCAGAATACATCTGTGTCCTTAAGTGTCCATAGAAGGTTTGTTTGAGGACGTGATGGTTTGTTTGGGCCAGGGCTGACTGCGCTGGCTGGTCGGTCGGTCGGCCGGTCGGCCGGCCGGCTGGCTCACTGGTTGGTGACTGCTTGGCGTGCCGACAGAATCTTTGCTTGGCCTCATGCTGAGAAGGGAATCTGGGCCCCATGAATAATTCCGCTTTATCTAATGCTGCTGCTGCTGCTGCTGTAGTAGCAGCAGAAACCTTCCCCCCCTGTCTAGTTCTCTGTCTGTGTCTTCCAGTCGTCTGTTTCCCAGACTCTTTGTGTCTCTGTCAGATTTGACTGTGTTAATAATAACTGCAATAACTCCTGCAACGACATCGACGGGGCAGGCCGTTAACGCATTGTGAAGCGCCAGTGTTATCATCCCAAATACGGACATGCCCAACTCAAGCGTAAACAAGAATGTCACATGCCCATATATGGGGATACCCATGGGTGTGTGCCCACATTGTACAGAGATCCCTGTCATCAGCACAAATTTACATTTTTAGGCAACAATTCTATTCCCATATAGCTGGCAGACATCATCCAGTGCACCAAAACCTGAACACGTGTTCAATGCTTTGTCAGCGTGATAACCCCAGCAACCCCGGGCCAACGGAACTGCTCGTTCCTCTTCTCTATACGTGCGTGCGTGTGTGCGTGCGTGAGCGCGATCCGGAGCTAATCTCTTAAACCGCTTTTTTCCATCTACAGTATATACTTTTTTACTTATTTAACATTCATTTAAAAATCACACCCGTCACCCGTGGGTAGTGAGTGGCGCTCTTATCATCGTACATCATCCAAAACAAAAATACGAAAATAAATATCAAGATTATTTATTATAGAGTTGCCATGAATTCATTTTTTAACACACGTTATTATTTTTCAGCCATCATGCAAGGTTTTAAAAAATCACACCCGTGTGAAGTGAGGGGCGCTAATATATTAAAGTCTAACTCGTGTTGTTTAGATGACGTAATGGTGATGTAAAACAAACAGTGCAAACACAAACTTTAATCGCCATTAACAATAAAGAGACAATATGACGTAAATGACACATTATGAGGTAACTTTTCAGGTCAATGGCGTTTACAAAACAAACATTGAACTAAAGACAAACATTAAACCTGTGTATAGGAAAAGAAAATGTGAATCTCATATTAAAAATATTCAGAAATTTAGAAAATGGTTAGAAAACAAATGAATGTAGTTGTCATGACTAACTACATTCTTCAATTTTGATATCATGACGTAACATGTCTATTTGCAACCCATTTTGGGCGGGAACCCATTTTGGTGTTAGCATTATGTTATGCTTTAGCTATTGAAAAATAGCAGATCTACAAGCTCATAGCGCGCCACCGAGTGGCGCGCTATGAGCTTGTAGGTCTGCTATTTTTGAAAAATCGAAGAACGATAGAAACATAGCTTTTTCAGAAAACTGTCAGGATGTAGAAGACGTTTTTAGAATCTGATCTCAGGTCAGAATGGGTTAATTTATTTACCTCTCATTGTGCGTTGTCACCATGAATGATGGCGTCAGGGGAAGGTTGGGGGATTGCTGCAGATGTCTGTAACCTTGGCAACCGTGGTGTCACCTCTTCTTCCCCCCTGCTCTGCCATGCACCCCACACCCCCCCTACTTCATCTCCTTCTCTCATCCCCCAACTCCTCCTATTTACTTTATATTTACAGTATTTATGTTGTTTCTTAATTGTGTTCGTGATGATGATGATGATGATGATGATGATGGTGGTGTGTGCGTGAGTGTGTGAGTGTGTGTGTGTGTGTGTGTGTGTGTGTGTGTGTGTGTGTGTGTGTGTGTGTGTGTGATCATCAGTCGCCGGTGACCTCCTGCAAGGGTGTGTACTGCAGTGTACAGTGTGTTTACAGTATGAGAACTAACACAGTTATTGTGTAACACACACACACACACACACACACACACACAAACACACACAATCTCCTCTATCTGGGACAACGCCTTAGGACAGGTCATATGTGGGACATCGTCACCGCTGCTTCAGATCAGGATCTGTCTGCTCGTCCGTCCTTCCTTCCGTGCGTGTGTGCGTGCGTGCGTGTGTGTGTGCGTGTGTGCGTGCGTGCGTGTCCAAACCCGGCCTGAAGCATATCAGCCAGTTTACAGTCTGACTGTCTGCTCCTGTGTGTATTAACTACAAAGAGATATGATTGAATTAAAGTTGAATTAAAGCATGGAGCCAGATGATTACTGTTACAGATTAACAAAAGATAGCACCGCGTGCATGCACGCACGCACACACACACACACACACACACACACACTCACACACACACACACACACACACACACACACACACAGCTGACTAAAATACGACTAAAACTAATGTACAAGCTCACGAAGTGATGCGCTGTGAGCTTGTATATCTGCTATTTTTAATAGCCAATGCCAAAAATCTAAAATGACACTCCTGCTTTTAATCGGGTTATGACCCTTGAATTTACTGTGCAATGTATTCATTAATGCTGCATTTGTGGACACATTTGTATTCTTACTTCTGCGCACGGATACATTGAGTGTTACAGATGGTGTGTGTGTGTGTGTGTGTGTGTGTGTGTGTGTGTGTGTGTGTGTGTGTGTGTGTGTGTGTGTGTGTGTGTGTGTGTGTGTGTGTGTGCGTGTGCATGCGTACGTGCGTGCGTGTGCGTGCGTGCTGCATGCATGCGTGATCTCGCATGTTTGTATGAATGGTGCAGCTCTGTGCAGGAAAGGGGCTGACCAATCCCTCTGCAGATTTCATCTTGGTTGCCATGGAGATGCACCGGTGGGTAGGCCATGGCCGTCTTAGGCAGGAGAAGAGAGAGAGAGAGAGAGAGAGAGGGGAAGTAGGTGGGATATCGAAACAGACCTTAGTGTGAGAGTAGAACATTTGAAGAGGTTCATTGATATTCTCTGGGAAAAGAGCAGTGACACTGCTTAGCTTAGCGCTGTTTGTTTTGTTTGTTGCGTGCAGGCCTGGATGTGTGAAAGATGTACTGTAGGCCTATGTCAAGTCCTAGCTGTCCCACTTGGAATATCAGATATCATGAAAGCGATGAAAAAAATGGCCATTGCTAGTTTTGAAACGACAGAGTTTTTTCATTTTCACAAACAGCGCCAACCTTGTATAATTACGAAAGGTAATTGCGTTTTGCATTTGCATTTTTTAGATCATGGTCTTAAATTGATTGCCTCGTTCCCAGCCTTACTCATCTGCGAAGAGGAAAGCCGTCGGACGTATGTCCCCCGCATATGTTAGTTTTCGACCAATCACATAGACTCAAGACACAAAAATCCCGCTACTTCCGTAAAACCACTCAACCGGCTAAGTCTTGCCTGGCTTGTAAAATAAAGTGTGGTCTACCGCATTGCTATCTTTGGCACCGTGAGGAAAGTCAGGTATTTATTTTCCTTAGAAAAGAGAGAGTGCATGATTAAGATGCATGCCTATGGTTTGTAATGCTCGCACTACTTCTTTACTTAGGCCTTTAAATTCCCTGATGAGGCTCCTCTATCCCCTTCCGCTCCAGTTGTTGCCATGACAGCCCGTGTGCCTTCATCTCCTGCTCTGTGGTCCTTCTCCAGGTGGCTCTCTAGGCCTTCCTCTCTTCCTCTTGCCTTGCGGGTTCCATGTTAGTGCATGTTTTGTCGTTGATCTATCATGTGCTCGCACACTGCTTGTAATCAAAATCCATCCGAACACTCATGTTCAGTCAATAATGTTTCTTGTAAATGAATAAGAATGTTATATCCATATATATATTCCATTTAGTGTACAGTGGTTCTGAAACCTTTTAATATCAAGGAAAGGACCCCCATAACTCTGAGAGTTTACAAATGGAACCAAATGGACTCAGACTTACACATCCGTACGGGACCATTTGGAACCCACTCTAGGACACTTTGAGACCCACTGGTGTAGCAGGAGTGTTTCCAGTGAGTCAACATGCACAACAGCAGCACCCTGCCTTCATTAATGTCATCGGTAACACCCGGAAGTAGGAAGAGTTATTCTGTGTGCATAGAGGCTCCGACGACACGCCGAACACACTGCATCTCTGTCGTGCTTTAACATGGAGTTTAAAAAAATAAACTGAATGTGTATGTGATTACGTCCTATTGTGATTACGCTACACGAGAATGGTTCTGACCGAAGAAGAACGGTCAAAGCGAGTAATCACTTCTCCTTTTTGTCGTGATGTTTCGGCGAGGAGAGAGCTTTTGTTTCGTCTCCTGACATCATTGTGTCCCATAATTAACCCTGCGCCCGTTGATTGTCCAATGCAATTCCTCAACAGAACAGTGTTCTGTGTCTCCTCCAATCGCTGAATCCTTCATGTAAATCACAACGGGCATGGAGCCAGCGCACCTGCTATTTAAAGGTTACGGGAGCCGACACTGATTGGTTTAATGATGATGCAATGACCAAAACACACCTACTGTATATGACTAATTCAGACTGCAAATACGACATGTTTGTGCTGTGTGGTGTGCGCTTCACTTGCACACATGCTCGGTTGTTTTACTGGCAGATTTGTCCTTCCTAAAGATGTAGGATTACACTGAAAGATTCATACTGTCATTTGTTCCCTGTGCTATACTTACTGTATTAAGGGCCTTTCAAACGAGAAGTGAGGAACGTTCCACGTTGTTGCCTGGATCAACGAGAGGTCTGCTGCAGGTCTTCTCAAGAGGGGTGCGACAACGCAATCGTAAAAAAAAAAGCTAAACACGTGTGCACGAAACGAGCATGCGCGCAACAATTTCACGTAAATAAGCTTGCGTTGTCGCCCCGCAACTGCTCTGTGCAAAAACGCAGGTCTCATTGGAAATGAACTATAGGCATCATCATGCGTTTAGTAAATTATGGTCACATTAATAAAAACATTAATGCATGGAAACAGACCATATGACCTTAGCAACCATAGCTAAGGTTTGCACTACAACAGACCATGTGACCTTAGCAGCCATATACTGTAGCAACAGACCATGTGACCTTAGTAGCCATATTAACAGACCATGTGACCCTAGCAGTCAGTTGAGTTTACTGCAAGGGGTTTTCTGTTGCTCCACAAGTGATCTCAGCTCTTCTAATAATATAGCTTAGAAGTTCACTTTATTGCACTAGCTGGGAAATAATGAGAATACATGATTTGTGTGACATTGCCACACATAAAAACAAAACAGTAGGCTACACACATGCACACACGCACAGTCGCACACACACACACACACACACACACACACACACACACACACACACACACACACACACACACACACACACAGTCACAGGGAGGTTTGCAGCCAGGAAGTAGATCAAAAGCAGGAAAGGCAGAGCGAGGGAGGGGGAGAGGAAGGAGAGAGAATAGAGGGATATTCCCTGGGGGGGAGTCCCCCCTTCCCTACATGAGAGAGGGATAAGTGAGGGCGATATTCCCTGGGGGGGAGTCCCCCCTTCCCTACATGAGAGAGGAATAAGTGAGGGCGAGAGTGAGAGTGGGAGGGCCTTGCACTACGGGGAATAAACTAAAACACCTACGCGCTTTTGGAAATGGGCAGACCTCATGAACAAATGAATGAATGAATGAGTGTCTGAAACACTGTCGTATAGCTCACCAATCGCTCCGACTTTTCACACAGGCATTGACCATAATATTACGGAGGTCTTAACAAAGCCCTTTTTTCACATTAACAAATTATTGATTAATAATGAATGTATTAGTGCATTCAAGTTACCCATCCACTTACATGGGAAAAGGCGCAAACTCATATCAAGTATTTTTCTCTCAGAAACTGTCAGAGCTATACAGTCACAACACTTGGAGGGGAGGTTTGTAATAATTATTAAAATTATTTTAATGAATAATTACATCAGTCTGCCCCATGGTGGCACTATAACAGCTCACTTTACATTTCACCTCATAACACTTGAACCGTAGGTCGTAAAATCTAAATGTCACATTCCGTGGGTCATATAGGCCACGCCCCTTTTGCGTCAGGATCGATTTTCTGCCATTTAAACCTTTTTGCCTTTCCTGTACTACTTGCAGGTCCATGTGTTTGGTTATACATACCAACAGTCCTACAGTCATGAGTCCGAGACGCTACCCAAATCCCTAACCTAACCCTAACCGAACGGTGACGTCACGCTGACGGTGATATTTATCCCGCCACGGGTTAGTTTTCACCCGTAGCACATGTCGGGAGCCACGGTGATTTTAAACCCACAGCATAGGTTAGTTTAGGTTAGTTCGGGAGCGACGGTGTTGTCGGACTAATGACTGCAGGACTGTTGGTATGTCTAATCAATGTATGCACCCCACGGGCAAGTGCCTCTGACGTCAGACTGATTACACCTCAAAATACATACATCAATAAGGATCTATTACATCGCTGTACCCACACTGTACATCCTTTGAACTACCTATAGTAGTGGTAACAATAAGGCACATTTCACGAGTTCCATGTGGATAATTACTGTACATTTTGATTGCCAAGAGCTACAGTATAGGGCATAGAAGTGGTGGCCATGTCCTCGTTCCATCGTTCCAGACCACATTCATTTTTCCATGGAGATTTCCAAAAATATTTATATTAATTATTTTTAAGCCTATAGAATCAAGCCATCCAGGATCCTGCATGGTGAACATAAAACCTTTGATTCTGAAATCTGTGGAAAACTTTTTTTTTTAATATATTTAATAAATACCCTTTATTTAGCGGTTTATTTATTTAAAAATGTCTCTCTCACAGAAAGGTTTTTTGGTCATGATTCACCAGGACCCACACATTATATCTACTGCTCTGCATTTGGTATTGCTGCACTGTAATGCTAGCTGCCACCAAAGTGTCAAGTCGACGTCCTCTTAAAGGCCCATGAATGATCACGAGCAGATGTCATGTGTGGTCTATTGGCAGCGGCCCTCCATTACTCCTCTTCTCTTCCCCGTTCGCTCCGTCCCCGATCTCTCTATGTGTTGTTTCTAAAGAGTCCTCGCAGGAATACGCTGCACTGTTATGCGGATGTGGGCAGTACAGTTAACTACTATCTACACTGCTCACATCTGCAACAGTGTCTTTCCTCAGTGACTTGTTGAGCCCCTTGCTGTGACATCAGAGGAGATGCTAACAACAGGCAAACAGGAAGAGGACTATCAGACATGGACGGGTCAAACACACACACACACCCACACAGACAAATGTATGCCACGCACACACGCATGCACGCATGCACGCATGCACACACACACACACACACACACACACACACACACACACACACACACACACACACACACACACACACACACACACACACACGGCTGTAACTTGGCTGGGTCCCTGATTCTCACTCCAGTAGAGAAGAGAAGAGCTCATTAAAATGCACAAGGCAATCCCTCTTGGTTCTGGTCCTGTTGTGCCTCTCTCTCTCTCTCTCTATCCAGTCTCCTTGTATCCATTTAACAGTAAATTGTCCATTTCCATGTGCCAACCTTGACTTATGTATGTTTTGAACCATTTTCAAGGTGTGTGTGTGTGTGTGTGTGTGTGTGTGTGTGTGTGTGTGTGTGTGTGTGTGTGTGTGTGTGTGTGTGTGTGTGTGTGTGTGTGTGTGTGTGTGTGTGTGTGTGTGTGTGTGTGTGTGTGTGTGTGTGTGTGCGTGTGGGTTCGGAGGGGGGGGGGGGGGGGGGGTGATGGTGATGGTGCCTCTGCTGTAATGAATGGTTGCCGGGTAGAACAGGAGGCGAGAGGGAGGAATTTGTTAATTATGAATGGAGCGCTTCTCTCTGGACTTCACCAGCACGCTCTGTGTGTATATGTAACATGTTTTAGACCGTTTGTGTGTGTTTTTGCGTGCGTGCGTGCGTGCGTGCGTGCGTGCGTGCGTGCGTGCGTGCGTGCGTGTGTTTGCCTGTGCATTGTACACACTCATACATGCTTAGTTGCTTACATTTTAATCAGTATGGGGCTATGGACTCCAGAACCAACACTGGTCTAGCTGGTCTGGGTTCTTAAGTTGAAGAGGTTCCAAATGGACCCTTACAGGTCTGTAACTGTTTATGGGTCCTTGTTTATGGGTCTGCCCTACTGTCTAGCTCCAGGTGATGTCCTACATGGCTGTTACTCCTACTGTACCTACTGCCTCCTACTGGACACCTGATATGACCTCGCTGTCCTTTTCCTCTAATCAACCTCTGCTTATCTAATGCCTGAAAGGGCTTACGGTAAAGGGACATAATTGCATTCTTTGAAGATTATTTCACAGATAGACTGCAGCAGCTATCAGTGTTGCAGTGCTGAATTTGACAGCAAATCATGCTTTCTTGATGGCTGAGCTTGCGCTGGTTGTAAGCCAGCGAAAGCTTTCACGATAAACACATTTCTTTCAATAACAAACGATAACAATCCCATTTGGCTGCTATTTAATTGGTAATCCCAGCATGCACATTCAAGTGTTGACGGTGATTAGGCTACACTCTAGGCAGCGTACATGTATGTACAGTACGCCCACCTGCACTGTAAATCCATTGATGTATGTACGTAATATGTACGTGTATGTACTAGGTTATGAAGCCAGTGACACAGAACTTTGTTCTTTTAGTTTTAGTCATCATCTTTTGAATACATTTTCATTTAGTTCTTTAGCCATCTGAATTAATGTTTTAGTTTAGTGTAGTTGTAATACACATATCATGTGATTTTTAGTCTATTAATTTCTTCAAAAGTAACTCTTTTGGACATGGGCAGGGTTTTTGTTGGACAGTCGGTGCTTCTGCGTGAGCACCTTGTTTGGAAGAGAGAATTAAGCGTCTCCTCTCTTTAAACACTGGGGGTCAAGGTTTTCCACATAGACCTCCGCTGCTTAAAATAGACACATGTTTATAGTCGCAGGTTAGCCTCGAACAGATCCAGGTCTCTCTCTATGTTCTTTGTTATCCCATATACATGTCTCACTTTATCATTGTGCCAACTACACATACTGTACTGTAAGCTGACACAGCACATGTCTTTATTTGGATGGCATGTCCACTGAGCTTCTGGTGTAAATATTGACCTAATGTAAAGAGACGTGTGGGTGTGTAGTAGTACTTCATCTGTCTCAACTCAAGCCTTCAGCACCTTTTACCAGTGCTTTGTGTGTGTGTGTGTGTGTGTGTGTGTGTGTGTGTGTGTGTGTGTGTGTGTGTGTGTGTGTGTGTGTGTGTGTGTGTGTGTGTGTAGAGACTAGAGAGAGAGACAGAGAGAGAGAGAGAGAGAGAGAGAGTTTTTAATCATGTGAACATTTGTGTTGTTTTGTTGTGTCTAGGAGCAACCAGGGACATCGGTTCAGCTCTGACCAGGATGTGTATGAGACATCGCAGCATTGAGGCCAAGCTACGCCACTTCACCAAGTAAGACACCTCCACCACCGCCACCAGTCTCCACTCTCCACCTGCTTTCTCTCCCAGCAGGGGCGTCATTTGGGGCATCAGGATGGCAATTGCTATTTGCTACCCCCTAGTCTTCACGTTTAACCTCAAATTCAGTTATTTTATGCATAATATTGTCCCCGACTCTGTATTGTGGGGGTCTAGAAAGGTTGAGAACACTGATCTACTCAATCCTCCATTTCTGCCCTTCAATCCTTTTGGTCTTACCTGCCTCCTTACTACCTTCCTTCCCTTTTCAATTCAATTCAATTCAATTTTATTATAGTGTCAAATCACAACAAGTTGTCTCAAGACACTTTACAACCAACAAAGATCGACCCAGACCAAGCAATATTGCGACAATGGTAACGAAAAACTCCCCTTTAGGAAGAAACGTCAGGCAGAACCCGACTCTAGGGTGGGCGGCCATCTGCCTCGACCGTGTCGGGGGGGGGGGGGGGGGGTAGAGGGAGAGAGAGAGAGATAGACAGAGAGAGCAAAAAAGACAGAGAAATAGGGGTCTGGTCCACATCTGGTCCAGGTCGAGCTCTGTGAGGCCGGGTCCAGGTCACACTTCTGGTGGGCTCCAAAGAGGCCTGATCAAAGGTCACACTCGGCAGTCAGTTGGGAGTTAATATTAGAGGTCCACAGAACTGCGACGGGGAGGACGAAAAGAGACTCCGGGGAGAGATTCCCCGGATGTTGGATTAGTGGCAGGCCTTACTGGAGCCTATATAGTGTATATTACAAGTACTGCTGGGAGACAAACCCACACAACAATGTACGACTATGGTATCCAGCTAGACCCGGAGACAAGTCTAGCTATAGGCTTTGTCGTAGAGAAAGGTTTTCAACCTAGTCTTGAATGTGCAGAGCGTGTCAGCCTCAAGGACCGAAGCCGGGAGAAGGTTCCACAGCTGAGGTGCCTGGGACCTAAACGGGACCTTCCTTTCCTTCCTCCTCCTTCTACTTTTCCTTTCCTATCCTCCGTCAATTGTTCGGTCTGGCTGTTTGCTTAAAAACAGTCCGCAAGACTTCATTGCTCAGAACCATTTCTCAGAAAGCATCGAATGAGAAAACCTCAAGTCTGTGTTTTCCATGTAAATCTAACCTTTTGTTTGGGTCTGGTCTATTGGTGAGAAGAACATTCGGTGCAGGTTTTTTTTTGTTTCTTTTTTTGGCATTGTGTTCAGAGTGTGTTGGAGCATAGTGCTCGTTCTGTGAGCTAAACAGTACTCTTTTTCACTTAAGTAAAAGTATCAATACTGCAATATAAGAATAGTCTGTTACAAGTAAAAGTCCGAAATTCTAAATGTACTTGAGTACATTTAATGTACAAAGATATTGGCATCAAAATGTACTTACAGTACCAAAAGTAAAAGTACCTATTATGGAGAATGTCCCATTTTGAGTTTTAAAATGTATACACATTGTTTGAAAATGATCTTAAGCTTGTAGATCGGCTATTTTCAAATGGACGGAATAATGTATAGGGCTGATGTGGTTAATGTATGTTCAAAATCTACAAAGTAACTTATAAACTAAAGTTTTCAAATAATTGTAGTGGAGCAAAAGTACAATACTTGCCTCTAAGATGTAGTGGAGTAGAAGTAAAAGTCCTGGAAGTTGGAAATACTCAACTAAATACAAATACCTCAAAATTGTTGTACTTAATTACAGTACTTGAGTAGATGTACTTTACACCACTGGCAGTGTGCATACAGCCCACACAGAGGAAACCTCACAAAGGCTCTGTTTTCACCCATTGTTTTTGTTTGACGCGACTTTCCACGGCGCTCTGATGACTTTTCCATCATGGTATAAGCTGTTACATCCATGATGTGATTGTAATGATGATGATAATGCTGATCTACGACCACGGTAATGATAGGGCTGTCTTTGAAAAGACCGGCTCAATCTAAAGCACTTTACATTTCCTCACTCTGGTATGAATTTCTGTACATGCATGTGCGTGCGTGCGTGCGTGCGTGCGTGCGTGCGTGCGTGCGTGCGTGCGCGGTTGTGTGTGTGTGAAGTTCCAGATACTAAAATAGCCAAGTGGAACGGAACTCACAGAGTAATGTATATAATGGTGTCGTTCCAGAAATATAGCTGCTTTAATTCCTGTGAGGTCAGTAGGACAGGGAGTCTGTTCTACACTCAGTAGGACACTCTGTCAGCGTAGAGGCTTTTTAGAGTGAAAGAAAGACAGAATATAGGACAGGGTTTCCCAAAGCGGGTATCTTCCTAGCTCGCTTTATTAAAGAAGAAACATGCGACAATGGCCAAAACACAATAAAAAAATGTATTGGCAATCAACAATTGGCGATCGAAAATCTGCAAAAGTGGCCGTTTTCAAGATGTTTTCGCCATTATCTCAGTTCAAAGCTTGTTGGATGTGTGACTTTACGGACATTAATCACTACTGCTAGCTGTTAGCATAAACCCCAGTTCCCAGTGCCAGCATACACATTAACTTTAAAAGACGCAGTTTGCAAAGCATTATGGGAATTGTAGTCCAGGAAGGAAGTGAGCCCGCAGTGTCCATAACATCATGGATCCCATGGACATGTACTAAAATATCTAAAAACACATATTACCCACGTAAAAACCCCAGGAAAGTGTTTCTTGTCTCCCAAACATTAAAATAAGATCTGGTTGCAAAAGGGGTGAAGTGGCCCTTTAAGTGCAGAATGACACCTTTTTAGGCTTTTCAGGCCTAAAAGTATGGTAATTGTTCAGACCGGGGCGAGCCGTGGGCTCTAAAATGACGCGGATGCTTTCCCGGTTTTAATGGGAGGACCGGCCGACCGGTCGGTGGACCAGTTTGTACTGGTCAATGCAGGGTTGCATTGTTGTGTTTTAGTCATCCCTGCGAGTGCGACAACACTTGCACCACAACGTTTTGGCACAGCCACTTTACACTTCTAGTGCTAGCTTCTAGTGCATTTCATGATGTGAGGATCTTTTTTAGCACACCTCAGAAGGCTAGTGACCTTCATCAGGACAGACAATTGTCTGTCCTGATGAAGGTCTAATCGACCGAAACGTCGACCCAATAAAGAGCAACATTTTGGCAAGTGTCTGACAGTGTGCGGGACCCTTTCTTTGTTTTTCAAAGATACCCTTTTTAATGATGTGAGGATTTGACACGTTTTATGTGTCAGGGCCTTAAGGTTGGTTGGTTGGTTGGTTACTGCACATTAGTAGGCTACTCTGTATAACGGTAAAGGTGTTACAAAGGGATACATTAACACAACCAATCCCAGCCCTCTAGGGGAAATCATGGCGCCAGTGTACATACACATACAGTATGATACAAACTAATCTCTCTCTGTCCTCTCAGTGCTCTGATGGAGAGTCTCATCACTCCACTCCAGGACAGGATTGAGGACTGGAAGAAAACGGCTAACCAGCTGGACAAGGATCACGCCAAAGGTTAACTCTCACACAAGCACGCACGCACGCACGCACGCACGCACGCACGCACACACGCACAACATTCGATTGATTGATTGATTGATTGATTGAACAGAAAAGTAGAGTTCAATACAAGGTCTGCTAAGAGGAATCATAACCCAAGAAAGCACTATGGCTTGTTAGTTGTTTCCATTGGGGTCGTTCATAATCAATTAATCTGAACATTTAATTATACAGTACCATGTAAAAACATCATATAAACGCTTAGAAATTCTGGGGCCAGTTTCGAATTGCAGTCACCCGTAAGTGCTCTTTGAGAGAGGGTTTGAAGTAGTCACATTCCTTTACGACTGTTGGTAGGGCGTTCTACATTTTTGTGGCATATGAGCGAAATTAATTTCACCCCTTGTTTGAGCCAAATCTAGGTTGAACGTGATTTGTGGACCTCTCTCCGGCGTCGACGTTTATAGGAAGTAGTTTGACAGGCACATGGGTCTCTTTGTGGTGTAGCGTATCTTGTAGACCAGGCCCATTGCAAGTTGCTGTACTCTGTCGTCTACCCTAAGCCATCCCAACCTATCAAAATGAGCAGGGGTGAGGTGAGTTGTAGGAGTCAGGCCAAGCAGTAACCTGATCAGTTTGTTTTGGGATGTCTGGAGCTAATGCTTTTAGATCATCCAAATTACATTATAGGCCAGTCAATCTAAGCTAAAAAAGTATTGGGCTAATTTAGGCCATCTATGGCCATTTTCAAATTGACTGGACTATTATGTCAACGTATGTCTATTAGCAGTCATAGCACTTGTTTGGGTCATATTTATAATGACCCCTATTCATAATATTTATATTGAATGACATTCCCAAATTACCGGAAAGTTATCTGTCCACTGTCTGGCATGACATTCTGTTTTCAGCACTGATGGTTATTTCAGTGCAGGTACACATGGATGTTTATTTCCTTGACCAGTGGCACACTGACTAATGGGAACACTATACTGACCCATTATGTGCCCAGCAGCCAAATCAACATGGTGCTTCACTAAGCAAGCTTCACTCCTAGCAATATGTAGACACCATTCATATGATCTGCAATTGATGTTCTAAGTATGTAAGCCTTTGACGAGCCATGATGAGGCCTATAGGGCATGAGCCTAAATCTCCTGTTTTTGTAGCGTGAGGCAGCTTGATGTACAAGTACGCCCCCTGGTCATGATGTACAAGTACACACCCTGGACATGACGCTAGTATGTCGCAGGGACTTGGTTCCAACCCTTGTCAAGCACTGGGTCCCATTTTTCAGGGTCTTTGGTATGACTCTGCCGGGGGTCGAACCACGACCTCCCAGTTTTTGGGTGGACAGCGGACACTCTTGACCACAAGGCCCATGCAGCTGCTATTGATGTTCTCTGCATGACCTTAAATCAAGGTTAACATCACTGTGAGTGTCGGTTCACTGGTGCCACTGATGTTTAGTGATGTCACCTATCACTGAGATCTCTGCCTGGTCCTCCGTGGGTTCAGCAGCAAGGCCTCTGCGAGTGTTCTCAAGGAAATCGATGTGGGAACTACTGGGAAGCATTGAGTGCATGATGTAACTCTATAGCCAAATATCAA
Source organism: Protomyctophum bolini (assembly GCF_963924005.1). NCBI lineage: Eukaryota > Metazoa > Chordata > Actinopteri > Myctophiformes > Myctophidae > Protomyctophum > Protomyctophum bolini. Next base: position 14,529,443 of record NC_137862.1, on the reverse strand, counting down.
TACGTTGAATGTGAGCGTTTCAGTTCCTGTTACTGAAGTCAGCCCCGTCTCCATCTCTCTGCTCTCCAGAGTACAAGAGGTCACGCCATGAGATCAAGAAGAAATCATCTGACACCGTGAAATTACAGAAGAAAGCACGCAAAGGTACACCCCTCCCCCCCCCCTTTCTCTGTCTGTCTCCCTCTCTCTCTCTCTTTCTGTCCCTCTTTCTCTCTCTGATTTCTACCTACCTATAGACAGATACGTGACTGCATGAACCTACTTTCACGCACTTATCTGTCTGGCCAACCAGGTCAGCATTTCTAGAAAGGTCAAGTTTAAAGATCAAAGCGTTTGGCCACATGACCATGTTGTAGCGCTATCATGTCCATGTCCATGCTGTTCATGCTGTTGATCAATGTGTACAGTCAGAGAGAGAGAGAGAGTGTGTGTGTGTGTGTGTGTGTGTGTGTGTGTGTGTGTGTGTGTGTGTGTGTGTGTGTGTGTGTGTGTGTGTGTGTGTGTGTGTGTGTGTGTGTGTGTGTGTGTGTAGCTACTGTAAGCATTGTGCAACCAGTGAAACAGATCAATATATGCATGGTTGTTGGAGAGGATCCTGGTTTCACTGCACGCAGTGGTGGAAAACTGTACTCAAATGTTTTTCTTATGTAGAAGTATCAATGCTGTAATGTAACCGTCCGGTATTAAGACTTGAGTAAGAGTACAAAAGTATTGGTATCAAATGTACCTAAAGTAGAAAGTACTTATTATGCAAAATGTCCCATTTCAAGTTTTCAAATGTATAAAAACCTTTGAAAATAGCACATCTACAAGCTCACGTAAATGTGCAATATTTGGATCCAACTCAAGATGTAGTGGAGTAGAAGTAATAGTATTGGCCGGGAATTGCAAATACTCAAGTAAAGTACAATACAAATACCTCAACATTTTACTTACGTACAGTACTTTCCACCACTGATTGCACGAAATAATATGCACATTATTTGGCAGTCTGGCAGACATTCAGTAAAACATGCACTAAATTGCACAACATACACTCACAAACTATTTAAAGCTCAGTCAAAGTATATGACGTAGAATCCTATCGCCATCTGGTGGCGACAACCGGTACAGCGAATCTTCCCCGATTCCTCGTCAGACACTTCACCCTGTGATGTAGCAACTAGCAACCAATAATTAGTGGGCTTCCTTTTGAAGCTGTTTCCACCCAGTTGCTGGGCAGATGTATCAATTTTGGGGTCTTGTGGATAGGGTTCTGAACACACTTATCGTTGCAGTTGTTTTAGAATGCCTTTTATTATCATGTATGCTGCCAAATGTTTACACTTTCATATACGGTACAAGAAATCCTGAATGTTAACCTGTTGTGCTCTGAATGTACTGGTTTTCCCATTCTATTATTATAGTTTTATATGAGTGGTTCTCAACCAGTGGTCTGGGGACTACCAGTGGTCCTTGAGGGGGTTCCAGGTGGTCCCCAGCTAAATGATGGAGAGTTGGTAATGACAATGAAATGGACCCTTATAGATCTTTAACCCATTCTGACCTGAGATCAAATTCGAGTTTGAAAATTACAGTTTTCTGAAAAAGCTATGTTTCTATGTCAGTCGTTCTTTTTTTTCGATTTTTCAAAAATAGCAGACCTACAAGCTCGTAGCGCGCCACAAGCTATTGCTATCTGCTATTTTTAAATAGCTAAAGCATAACATAATGCTAATTCCAAAAGGGGTTCCCGCCCCGAGAATGGGTTAATGAACTTTGAGATGTTATTTCTCCTATGGGACCACATCAATACAGCATGGAATTGTGGACAAAATATTATCCAACAACAACAAAATATTCTAAGTCTTTGGTCTGAAATCTCATCCAATGGTGGTCCGTGGCTCAAATGACCAATACAATAATGGACCTTGATATGAAAAGGGTTGAAAACCACTGATTTACATAGGTTTAAACAGGAGTTATTCTGTTCTCATTTGAGTGCAGCCCTATGGTCAGCGACTTACATTAATGACTCACAGACTAGTGTCACTGTGTGTATGTATACAGGTGGCTGATCACAGGGATATGTATTTCTGGTTTCGGTTTTTGGTTGCAATGTTATTTTGCGCTAACAGTCTGCACTGTGGCTGTCTTGTGATGGCTTTCTTATACTAACCTGAACAGTTTTGCTATTCCTGCTCTCTCTCTCTTTCTCTCTCTCTCTCTCTCTCTCTCTCTCTCTCTCTCTCTCTCTCTGTCCCTATACATCCCTTTCCCTATAACGTTTTTCCCTTTTTTTTCTCCTTTTGGTATCCCTGTTTCTCAATTCATCGGTTCCCTTCTCCCTCTACTTTATCTCTGTCTCACCTCCTCCTCTTTGGTGCTTGCTCTCTCTCTCTCTCTCTCTCTCTCTCTCTCTCTCTCTCTCTCTCTCTCTCTCTCTCTCTGTCTATCTTTCTCTCTCTCTACCTGCCCTGCCCTCTGTGTCTGTTATCTCTGTCACCTGCTATAGAGATCCAGGGTAAGTATCAGCTTATTGCGCCTTGTCCCAACCCCGCACTCGGCCACCTTTCTCTCTCTCTTTCTTACTTTTGACCTCACTGCTGTTTGAATGTTTGACCTTTCGAGTCTTCTTCCCATAGAATTCCCTAAGCGATTGTTGTATCACTGTATTCTGTATGTTTTTGATCATTGGACTTTGGATTGGTGATCGCACAAACAACAACAAACGTGATAATTCACAAAGCTCACATTGCTGAAACAGTGCATATTTGTCATGTACTGAAACAGATAAAATTCACATACAGTCACAAATACAGTGTCTTTTGGCACGCAGTATTTGTGTGCACAATACAGCACAACCGTTTTCACTCCGTCTCTCGGTATGAGTAGTGTCAACTCCCACATGTTGTTTATCTCTCCGAGTTAGCAAACCTACAGCCTGGACAATGCATGATGATGTAAACATCTCAGACTAATTGTCTCGTGTTCCGTGACTCCTGCATGACTCCTAGAATCATAGAACCATACAGTAGCTGCTATGGATGCAGACAAGGCTCTTTCCACTCGCACGCCAACCTCCTACTCCCTCCCCCTCCTACTTCCTTTCTCTCGCACTTTCTCCTGCTGTTTTCCTCCCTTGTTCGTTTCGTTGCAGACATCTTTTGGTGCCCGTTGTTACTGCATGCCGTAACACTGCAAATAGCTTCACAATGCTTTTGTTGTATTTTCAGGATTTTCTAATTAATCGGTGTAGATTTAATTCAGACTCCATATACACACGTATATTATGCATCTTCGTCTGTCTCACATAGTGACCAGTTTCATGTTAGGTACGGTGTGATCAAGTGTTTGGACGGCAGAACGTTTGTTTTATGTTTTGGCGCCAAAAACTCCATTCATTTGAATGTGAAACAACATACTGTAGCTATACCAAAGCTGCATATACGGTAACTGTTTATGTGGCAGTGTTTTCATTTGAGGACACCGTCGCATGCAAAGCTACCGCGGCAAAATGTCAAAGGAAAGTGTCATTGTCCAAATACTTTTCCAGAGGGTGTGGTGTTTTGTTCATTCTCTTTCTCATGGTGTAATAAAGCAATGGTTTAAATTAAGTGATGGGTTATGGGTAAACTGTGGCACCAACCATGTTGATTTCGGCTCTTTATCTCTTTCTTCCCCTCTTAATTTTGTGACTGCCATAATTCGGGATTTCCATGGGACCCCTCTCTCTCACACGCACGCATGCACACGCGCACACACACGCATGCACGCGCGCGCACACACACACACACACACACACACACACACACACACAGGGCGAGTGGACCTGCAGCCCCAGGTGGACAGCGCCATGCAGGACGTGACAGACATGTGTCTGCTGATGGAGGAGACGGAGAAGCAGGCGGTCCGCCGGGCCCTGGTGGAGGAGAGGGGGCGCTTCTGCACCTTCATCGGCTTCCTCCAGCCTGTAGTGGTGAGATGGTGGAGGAGGATTTCTTTCATTTGTGATTTGTTTTATTCGTGAAATTACTGGAAAAAAAGTGATTGTTTTTAACCCATTCTGGGCGGGAACCCCTTTTGGTGTTTTAAGGCATTATGTTACACTTTAGCTATTGAAAAAATAGCAGATCTACAAGCTCATAGCGCGGCACAGAGTGCAGTGCTACGCACTTGTGGGTGAACCTCTCGTTCATGTTATTCTGTCAGAACGGAGAGATTGCGATGTTGGGGGAGATCACCCACCTCCAGGCCATTATTGATGACCTCACTGTGCTGACCACTGATCCTCACAAACTGCCTCCCGCCAGCGAACAGGTAATGCACACACATGCATGCACACACACACACACACACACACACACACACACACACACACACACACACACACACACGTACAGTACAGTATATGCAATACACACGCACACACAAACGCACACACGCACGTGTGCACACCTTTCGGGTGAAATCAGCCCTCAGCGGCTTCTGCCAGAAATATGGTGAGGGGATGGGGAGCCGGCAAAGTAAAGTTTTAGACCGTAGCCAGGTTTGGAGTATGGTTAGTAATGTCCGACCTACCGTACATACGTTCACCCGTTGCTTCGTGCGGTGCCACTCAACGTGACTACTGGGTTGGGCTGCTGGATGCAAGGGCCAATCCCTACTACTGTACACTACAGTATGTCAGAAACCGCTGAGGGCTCTTTCTTTCTCTCTCTCTCTCTCTCTCTCTCTCTCTATCTCTCTCTCTCTCTCTCTCTCTCTCTCTCTCTCTCTCTCTCTCTCTCTCTCTCTCTCTCTCTCAGGTGATTAAGGATCTGAAGGGTTCTGATTACACCTGGTCCTACCAGACTCCTCCCTCCTCACCAAGCAGTTCTGGCTCTCGCAAGAGCAGCATGTGCAGGTACACACACACACACACACACACACACACACACACACACACACACACACACACACGTTCAAAGGTTTTAATTAGCTACACATCCGACACAATGGTTTGTTTCATTTATTTTGTCTGAAAGAGGTGCCTCTTGTGACGTCTGTCAGTTGCCCGTTCTATCAGTCCTGCCATCTGTTTGTCTGTTGAATCCTGGTCCGTCCATTTGAACTGTTGTCCACATTTTGTCCTGGGTTGCAGTCTTCTCACTGTCAAACAATTTATACCTTCTAAAACCTACAGTAGGTACAGTAGGTCACGGATTGAAAACAATGCATACAGTAGGTTACAACAGGTATAAATGGGTTGTACAACGACCAGAGCCTTGAGTTTAGATTTGGTCCTTTGTTGAGATGAGAACTGTTGGGGAAAATGAATCATCCCATATAGAGAACTGTATTCCAAACTTATCCATTATCTTATATTTATGTAACTGGTAACAGTCTGTAAAGTTTACCAGATCACAAGCACACTATCCATCAACTCTTCTGTTCACGTGCGCACGCACGCACGCATGCACGCACGCACACGTGTGTGTGTGTCTGTGTCTGTGTCATTGTGTGAGTGTGCATGTGCATATAGGGTTGTCACAAATATTACATAATTGTCTAATCACAATTATTTGAGATATATTCCCCTTTGAGATTATTGCTGATCTACCGATCTACAAGCTTGTAGATACTGAAAGAAACTGGAAACTGCCCTTTGTTTAAGGCAGTGGGTGCTCAGCTTTGAAAATAACTTCCAACTAAATGGAAAAAGTGGCACTCCAAAATAAAAGATGGAAGACTTGCTCAGATGCAATTTCTCATGTTTATTTGAGAACGCTGACACGTTTCGGCAGAACCTTCTTCAGAGCAGACTAAAAAGCTTATAGATTAGCTATTTCCGCTATTGTTTTTAGTATAAAATGTATACAAATACCAGTCATTTCTTGGTACATTTCAGTTATTTGTCATATCTGCCCCGTTCACTTTTTTATTATGAAGCCTACAAAAGCCATTCATAAAGTTCTAATTTCCAACACCAAATCGCAATCGTCAACTTAATTGTGTAATCACGACAGCCCTATGTGCCTCTGTGTGAGAGTACACCTGCATGTACTGTACTTCAATAGCATTGACTGTACCCCTCTGGCCCTGGTACTGTACTGTAGGCAAAGCATGTTGGTTCACAGCCCTTTGCCTGCATCCTGTATGCTGTTATGACCTTTGACCCTCACATTCTCTCCACCTGTCTCCCCCCCACTTCTTCCCCTCTTCCCTCAACCCGCCTTTGACGCCGGCGGCCATCTTTCTCCCTACTATGCCCTCATGTGCTCATCTTCCATTCACCTCTGTCCTGTATTGCATTAATGTGTGTCTCTCCTCTGTGGATTTGATCATCTTTATATGTTGTTTGTGTGCATTAATTTGGTCCGCCCTCTTTCTGTTTTTATTTTTTGATGTATTTCTTTTAATCTTGTGCTGGGGTTATTATTCTTTTCGTCTATGTTCTGTACGCTGCTTTGACCTCTTGATTAATTAATGTCACTGATGTCTGACTTCAACGCTTCATCGCACGACTGTTTCTACTAAAACAATCATCAACACCGACACATTCTGTGAAATGCTCTCCCGCCATATGCAACCTCCAAACCCATCATCACGAATTACCCCCCAACCCCCCACCACCACCACCACCACCCCCCACACAACCACCACCGTAAACCATCCTTCATCCGACCATGCACGGCTGTACTCTCGATAACATTCTCTGACATCCGGTCGGTATACACATCTCCACCCACCGTCATCAACATTATTGTAACCATTCGGTCACTTCTTCGACACTCGCCTCTCCCTTTAAAACCTTATTGGCATATGGGGGACGCCACCTCCCGCTCTGTGTTCCTCCCCCTCCTCCATTCCTCCTCTTTTCCTCCATCAATACATCCATCCGTCCATCCCTCTCCTCTTTCCACTCGTGTCCCCATCATCGTGTGCCCCCCACAAACCCCCACCCCCCCTGCAGCAGCTTAAACAGCGCCCACAGCAGCGCGTCCCGTTCGTCTGGGGGAGGAGGAGGTGGCGGAGGTGGTGGAGGTGGTGGGGGCAGCGGAGGCGCCTCCCTGCCCCACTCCCCCACCACCTCCTCATCGTCCTCCACCTCCTCCTATCGCTACCGCAGCAGCCTGCCGTCGCACCACCAGCCACTGCCTCCGGGGGGCGTGGCGGCCCACCGCCTCAGCAGCGTGTCCTCGCACGACTCGGGCTTCATCTCCCAGGACGCCAACGTCTACTCCAAGCCCCCGTCGCCCATGCCCTCCGACATCACCAGCCAGGTACGTACAGTAGCCTACGACACGCTGCCAGTGTGTGTGTGTGTGTGTGTGTGTGTGTGTGTGTGTGCGTGTGCGTGTGCGTGTGCGTGTGTGTGTGTGTGTGTGTGTGTGTGTGTGTGCAAACTGCACGTGCACGCACCATGGGCCCTATCCTGCCAACCCCTTAACCCTAAACTTATTTGCCATTTTTTACTCTTTTGAAAAACATTTTAAAATAGTTCAACTATCCGATCTACATCGACACGTTGTGAGCTTGTAGATCGGTTATTTGAACTATTTTAAAAGGTTTTTCTAAATAGTAAAAAATGGCAAATAAGTTAGGGTAAGGGGTAGTGCAAGATATAGCCCCAAATGTACAGCACACCTAGCATGGTTAGTAACCTGGGGTGTAACGGTACAGCAACTGCACCGATGCATTGATTTTAATTTAAACAATTAACAAAGTATATCGATATGTGAATAACAACATATCGTATCGTTTGACTTCGTATCGTTTTCGATTGTCAGTATTATATCGTATAAATGCAACCTTTATACAGATCTGTCTATGTGTCTCTTTTCATCTCTAGAAGTCAACCAGTTCAGCGTCTTCGGAGGCCTCGGAGACATGCCAGTCAGTCAGCGAATGCAGTTCCCCCACCACTGTAAGTACTGTACTCCTACAGTAAAATGCAGTTCCCCCACCACTGTAAGTACTACAGTAGGCTATGCTGTTATGGCATTGATTACTTTACTTTCATCCAGCAAAATAAACTACTTGAAGTCATTTTAAAACCCGCACATTGGGGGGAAAAGCGGTGCTCTCTGATATGGCCATTGCAAACAATTAATTTGAATTATGCTAAATGCTGGTTAGCAGGTTGTTTGGGGAAGCTGTTGAACAGTTGCCTCAATGTGTCATACCAGCTGATCCCAAACCCACTGCTATGGCCCGGATCAGAAAAACGTACTGTTACGCTTACATTTTGAGCATCTCAGAACATCTGTAGCTCCAACGGTTTAGAAGATAGAGGCATGTTTTAAGGGCGTGGTCATTTTTGGGTATTTCGCCCTGGATAGAGAATTTTTCACAGTTCCTAAGTTGTTCGCAGCGGTCATATTAGACAAGAACAGTTGAGATATTCTCTGCTAAATGAAGTGCATACATATCTTAGCCAGGTCCTGGAGTAGTAGACAGTGGATAGGAAATTGTCTGCAAACTGCTTTGTCATTTTCCATTAACCTTTCTAAACAGATTTAATGTTGTAATATTACTGTCATATTGTTATTGTTTCTGGAGATAGCTTTTCCAGTTAGTGAAACACCCACCATGTCCATGCATGGCTGGTATAGTGACTAATATATACTTTAGAACATACTGTAGCAAAACTAAGGCCTCTTCTAGGAAATGTATTGTTGATCTGCCTCTTCATTCTCTCTGCTTTAATCTTTCTGCTGTTTCTCAATGTGGGGTAGTGTGTGTGAGTGTGTGAGAGAGAGAGAGAGAGAGAGAGAGAGAGGTGAGTGAGTGAGTGAGTGAGTGAGAAGACCCCTCCACCACCTCTCTAAGCATAGAAGCTCTCCGTCTTTTTCTCTGTCTCTGATGACCTGACTGTGTCTCTCGTTCCGCAGTTTGGCCCGTCCTTTGCTACCTTCCGCCCTGCTCACTCTCACTCTGGCTCCACCAGACCTCTCTCTGTCACTCTTCCTGTACCTGCGTCCCCACCCTATAGTTCCCCTGGATTCAGCTCTTCCTCTCCCACATCAAAGGTTCCTATGTGGAAGGTTTGTTCTCCATTCGCTTTCATTTTTTCTTTGAACGACTTCTCTCGTTTAGTTTGAAATCTATTATTTTATTTGCTTTTGTTTAACGCCTTATTAACAACATCGTTTTTTTTCCTTTTCTTTCTTTCTTTTCTTTTCATTTTTATCATCGGCTTAACTCACTCACTCCATTGCTTTGCTTCCCTGACGTGTGCTCAGCCACTGTGTATGCATTTTGTCGACCTTCCCTCCTCACTCGATTGGTTAAAACAGAACAGGCCACAGCGAGCTGACCAATCCGTTTCAGTAAAGAAAAACAGCTAGGAGGGCAGAGATCCCGTCAAAATCCAATGGGAAAATCAGTGTCCCACACACACTCAAGCACTCCCATACACACTCAAGCACTCAATAAAGAACCCATCCAAAATGCCCCCTCACTCCACGCTCAGTTGAAGGACTTCAAACTGCTGGATAGTGGACTAGTCTCTCGCGTTGTCTCTTCCTACTGCCTTCCTGGTTGTTATTAACCCTGCGCACTCCTTCAGGATTGGTCCAAGGCAGGTCAGTACGAGCAGCCCGTGGTGGCCGCCGCCGCCGCCGTTCAGAGGAGGAAGGAGCCTCTTGATAGGCTGAGGGAGAACGAGGGGTCGCCGGGTTCCCAGGGCTACGCTGGATCACCTCACCCTGACGACGGGCCGAGACCCCGGATGACCCCGGCAACCATAGCTGCCAAGGTGAAGGTTGACTATGACTATGACTATGATGACCCCGGCAACCATAGCTGCCAAGGTGAAGGTTGACTATGACTATGACTATGATGACCCCAGCAACCATAGCTGCCAAGGTGAAGGTTGACTACAGCTATGACGGAAAATGTTTGTCGACTACCCTTTTTGACTGACAAAAACTAAATAAAAACTACGCTATGATTAAACTATGACAAAAAAATATACCGACAAAGAAACTAGACTAAAATGTTCAGGAGGGACTGGTGGAGAAGAGATCCTGCAGTAGAACTGAAATACAGGTTCTTTGATGTTTGGTTGTGCTTCTTGGGTGTTGCGCTCTGTTTGGTTGTGCTTCTTGGGTGTTGCGCTCTGAAAATAGCAGATCTAGCTCAAGCTCAAGCTTGTGTAGTTTGGCTATTTTCAGTATGCAACCAAATGTAAAGTCAGACAGTACGCTGCCATCAATGCACTTTGTTCCACCACTGGTACTGTGGCATGTGTACCATGGAGAGGAGCGGCCATGGTGTACATGTATTCAGTACAGTGTATTGTATGTACTGTATCTATCTGTAGCATGGAGAGGAGGGGTCTCCATGGTGTACATGTATTCAGTACAGTGTACTGTGTGTACTGTATATATCTGTAGCATGGAGAGGAGGGGTCTCCATGGTGTACATGTATTCAGTACAGTGTACTGTATGTACTGTATATATCTGTAGCATGGAGAGGAGGGGTCTCCATGGTGTACATGTATTCAGTACAGTGTACTGTATCTGTAGCATGGAGAGGAGGGGTCTCCATGGTGTACTGTACATGTATTCAGTACAGTGTACTGTATGTACTGTATTTATCTGTCAAGGTCAAGTTTATTCATATGTCCCAAACTGGGCACTTCGTTCTACAGTATGTACAGTATGTGCATTCATGTATCTGTATCTGTTTAGCATGGAGAGGAGGGGTCTCCATGCCGGTGTACAGTATGTGTATTCATGTATCTGTCTCTGTTTAGCATGGAGAGGAGGTCTCCCCAGCAGCCAGCGACCTGGCCATGGTGCTCACCAGGGGGCTGAGCATGGAGCAGCAGAAGAGCAGCAGGGACTCCCTGCAGTACTCCAGCGGCTACAGCACCCAGACCACCACGCCCTCCTGCTCCGAGGACACCATCCCCTCACAGGGTAAGCCTTTTATGAGGACTGCTTTTCATACTGGACTGCAATGCTTCTCAGACTTTTGCATTTTAACCCTAAGTCTATACAAATGTCTTCTAAAGCCTGACAGTTTACTGAAAAACCTATGTTTCTGACAGGTTTTCATGTACCCCAAAAATATATGTAATTGGCCGCCGACTTCCATCTGAAAATATGTCGTTTCAGGGACCCCCCAGAAGCAAAGATTTTAGTTAAAAACTGCTCTGAAAGAATATATATTCAACGATTTGCGCCACATTTTCACGATTTTTCAAAAATAGCAGATCTACAAGCTTGTAACGCGGCACTCGGTGCCGCGCTATGAGCTTGTAGATCTGCTATTTTTCAATAGATAAAGCATAACATAATGCTTAAAACACCAACAGGGGTTCCCGTCCAGAATGGCTTAATGTCTCTCACTTGATTCTGACAGGATACAAATTACGGGTGCATTTGGTTCTATTTGTACACTGTTAGAGTTACAGACTTGTAAGGGTCAATTTAGCCCCCCTTAAAGGAAACCAGAGAGTCGCTGGAATCCACTTTGAGAACCACTGTACTAGAGCCAGACCGATGATGTATCAGCCATTATTAGTCAGGCTCATATTTTTACTCACACAAAGGTATTGCTTGCCGAGAAGAACAGAACTTCAAGCTAACAAGTATTATGATGTAATGCTTGAAGATATGTTCTTTTCAGCAAGCAACACAGTTGTGCGATGGGTTATGAACTGAGTGTTAATGCTGGTCAGACAGACTTCTGAAAGATGTGCAGTATACTCTTTGTTTAGCGTAAGTAGTAATTTTCCGTCCACATCCTCCCTCTCATCATTCCCTCTGCTGTTCTTTCGCCCTCCTTTTAGGTTCAGACTACGACTGCTATTCAGTGAACGGGGACACGGAGGGTGTGGACGGACAGGCAGAATTTGACAAGTCCTCCACGATCCCCCGCCACTCCAACATCGCCCAGAACTACCGCCGCATGATCCAGACCAAGAGGCCAGCCAGCACCGCTGGCCTCCCCAGCGGCGTGCTCGGTCCCGGGGCACACGCGCCCGGGGGCAGCGGAGGCGGAGCGGGCACCCCGGGCACCGCCACCATCCGTCGAACCCCCTCCACTAAGCCGGGCGTGAGGCGCACGCTGTCCAACGCGGGGCCCATCCCCATCCGCCCGCCCATCGTCCCCGTGAAGACCCCGACCGTGCCGGGGGATTCGCACTCGCCCGGCGCGGGCGTCGGGGTGCCCGTGCGCGTGGGCAGCGAGGAGTGCGTGTTCTTCGCGGGAGTCGAGGACGCGCAGGGCGCACTCGACTACGTGAAGGCGTCTCCCAAGCGCCTCAGCCTGCCCAACACGGCGTGGGGCTCGGGGGCGGGGCTGGAGGTCTACGCGCAGCAGCAGCACGGAGGGCGTGGGAGCACCGCGGCGGGCTCAGGGGGCGGGACAGAAGAGGATCAGATGATCGCAGCCAATCGCCACAGTCTCGTGGAGAAGATCGGAGAGCTGGTGGCCAGCGCACACGCACTGGGGGAGGGGCAGTTCCCTTTCCCTTCCCTCCCCGACGCCCCCGACCCCGCTGACCCTCAGACGGGGGCCGAGGCCTCGGACGGCTCCGGAGACATGCTGACCACCATCAGGAGAGGAGTCCGGCTGCGCAAGACCGTGTCCAACGACCGCTCTGCGCCGCGCATCTTGTGATTGGACGAAATGGAACGGTGGAAAGTTATTAGTCATTTGTTCGGCCAGTAGTGAGGGAGGACGGGTGTTTGTGGGGGTGCAGCCAACCACCCCAGCACAGTCATAGACACAGACTTACTATGTAGAAATCCATAATATAAGATGAATGAAAACAAACGAACAAACTAAAAAAAAAGAAACGTTTAAAGAGGTTATTAGAGTAAGTGATATACTGTATAATGCTAATAACACTATTATTGTTAATCCATGCCGATGATTAACATTAATTACTGAATATTGACAGGCTCTTAGCTGGCCTTTATAACTCTAGCGTGTGTTGGACGCATGGTTGTCTTCTTAAAGGAGAGTTCCAGAGTAGCCGGTTTCTTACCCAATGATAATAAATCCATTAACCACATGGTAGAGGTGTGAAAAAAGTCCTTCTCTAGCACGCTGTAGCTGTGACTGTGAGCAGGAAGGCAACCGGACGCTCGCCCTACTCTGAACTGAAGCCCATTTGTGACAAAAAGGTGGTTGCACTCTGGACGGACGCGTTTTTCGGAAAACTGATGGAGAAACGCCGCTTAAAAATCCCAATTCGCGCCCGGTGTGTGAGAGACCTACTGTAAACTCTGGACTTATTTCCGACATAATGGACGACAGAGCGATCTAAATAAGCGATTTAGTGATTGATGATATACCAGTGGTTAATGGATATATTATCATCAGAATTCGCTAAGAATTGCTTACTGCGGAATTCTCCTTTAACATCCTCACCCAGGGACAGCAAGACTACAGGATGGACAGGTAGAGAAGGAGATATGAGAGAGAGAGAGAGAGAGAGAGAGAGAGAGAGAGAGAGAGAGACTGGTTCCCTTCGCCAACGTTGCCCTCACAACTCCCTCTCTAACTGTAAGCCGAGATGTGGGATAGGGATAGGCAGACGAAGAGCCATAGAGCAAGACAACTCCGTTCACTTCATAGGGCCAGACCAATGGCGGCTCTTCTACATAGACTTCTATTGCCGAATAGGGACACCAGAAGTTTATGGAATGCATTGGGAGTCTATGGGCTCGCGCGAATACATGAACCATGTGATCGGGCTGTTTTCTGCCCCCTCAATGTCGCAACTCTGTCTATACTCTATGGCTCTGGGCAGACGGAGGCAGAAGGGAATGTGGAGCTGGGGGGGGGGGGGGGGGGGGGGGGAGTTGAACCCAAGCCGTCAAAAAATGCCCACTCAGACAGCCTCGGTACTAGCATGGGGAGCTAACATAGATACAGCTGCTCTGTATCTCCCTATAATAATATTAATAATAATAATTGTATTGTACTTTTTGTAAAACAAGTTGGTATTGAACCGTGCTAGTACCCCATTCCCCTCTCGCCGTCTGTCCTGCTAGTGTGTGTACGCTGTACGTGCGAATGTAGCATATGTGACCCCACTATGCATGGGTGCATGGAGTTTGTGTGAGTGAGTGAGTGTGTGAGTGTGTGTGAGTGTGTGTGTGTGTGTGTGTGTGTGTGTGTGTGCGTGTGTGTGTGTGTGTGTGTGTGTGTGTGTGTGTGTGTGTGTGTGTGTGTGTGTGTGTGTGTGTGTGTGTGTGTGTGTGAGAGGGGCGAGCGGAGCTCCGCTGCAGGACAGCTGGTTACCCGATGAGGGGGCGTGGCTTGTCTCTTGTGTGCCGTATGTTGTGTTTCCTGTTTTTATCGTGTCGTCACCTCCTCGTTGCCGCTGTATGAAAATTTACACAACGTAATCCAGGCGTATAAATATATATATACACATATATATTTTCTAGAACCAGAAAGAGAAAATGTCAATAAGAAATGGAGCAATAAATGTGTTTTATTTTCTTGTTTTGCTGAAGAAGAGGTTGGTTAGGGCCTTCCTTTTCTCTTTTAACATTCAGGCAATCATCAGGAATGCTTTGTGAACTATTTCTCTCTCTCTCTCTCTCTCTCTCTCTCTCTCCCTCTCATTGCTGAGAATTGAGGGGGAAAAGTTAGAAAGTGAAGCACTTTGATTGCTATAGCACCACTTGGCCACTTAGTGTCACTGTGTTCATGCATTGTGTGATTGCGTGATACAGAGAGCGGGCAGATAGAGCTGTTTGCCATGTAAATATGGCATCGTTGAGCTGTTTGCCATGTAAATATGGCATCGTTGAAACTAGTGAGTAGACCTGTATAAGTGAGATGGAGGGAGAAAGAGAAAGTGATAAACAAAGGTGGAAAAGGAATGAATGTGATAAGGGAGGAGAACATGGCCATTATCTGAACAGGCTCATTGTGCTTTATCACGAGCCACCGGGGCTGTATAGACGGGGAAAGGCTCACCTGCTGTGCATTTTAGAAAGATTCTGAGTATAGCTCAGCATGGTTGAAAGCTGACACGGGTATCTGAGGGATTGAAGATTGACACATTTGAGCTTCAGACAGAGTTGAACTGCAATCTGCTGGTCCAGATGAGTTCTTCATAAAATGGTCTCTTATTGCCAGGACAGCTAATCGGCTGTCACACTGTTAGCAGCCACATTGCCACCCTTGTGTCCTATGGCCAGTTTATGCTATAGTTGATAATGACTAGCTAGCTTAGCCACTAATGGTGTCAGCTGCTATATGACACTGAATTTCCCTCTGGGGATCAATACACTTTACCACATTAACCCTAGTGTCCCTATTCTGAGTATGTCACAATATGTAAAAAAGAAAAAAAAGATTGGTGAAGAGGAAAACAAGGAGGAGATAAAGTACAGACCCCTGTGGGACACCCCTATGAACGGTGCCAATCAAGTCGAGCAGGGCTGCTCTGGTGAACAGTACATTTGGCAGAATTTCTCTGGTATGAATGTACATGGTAACTGTGGGGGCAATGGGGTTGCTCGCAGCGTGGACTTAGAACAACTATAGGATGAAGACACAGCCCCCACGCTGTCCTGGGACAATTGAGATCAAACCACGGCTTGACTTAAACGTGTGACTATTTATGGACATTAGGATGGATGGGAGAAATAACAAGGCTGGTCTGTGGCCTCGGTAACGATGAAGAAAACAGGGGGATATTTAAGTTAAGCGATATTAATCCGAAGGAGGAACGAGATGATGTGAAGAGATGAGCATTTCACTGCCTGTTCACAGAAGACGTACTGTACTGTGCTGTGCTTTTATCGGGGCGCACAGACTTGGCATAAAAAAAGGCTAGAATGAAATAGAGTAACACAATGGAATATTCAGTTTTAATATATACAGTATAAATATATATATATTTTGTTCTACAGTACAGTTTTACTCTTCAGTCGTTTCTTTTAATTAATGTAAAAAGAAGAAGAAAAACAAAAACAAAAAAAAAACAACAACCTCCGGCTGTAACACAAACTATAGTGCGCAGTGTAACATTTGGATGTAGGATGTGTGAGCGGAGAGCGTGCTCTTTATGACCGTTGTACTGTAGGCTAGTGTGAACTCCTCATCAATGACATGTCTGTATGCTCCTCGATGCTGACCTTAGCTAGGGCCATTATGTTTCTCTATGCTCTTCTTACTTACTCGTTGACTTATTTATTGTTTATTTTGCCTTGAACACAGCAATGCCCGTGGCTGTTTTAAAAAAAACAAAATGAAGATGTGTTAATTTAAGGAGGAGGAGGAGGCGGGGAGGAGAATGTTTGTTATTTCTTCAACTGTGTCAAGAACTGTTTTTTTTTTTTTTCTTCTTTTGAACTTTAAAGTTGAGCGTCATTAAGGGGGTTTAGAACCAATTTCATTTGTGTGTGCCTGTAAGTACGGTATGTGTGTGTGGTTGTGTTATGTCAAACATGAGTGGGAGGGACGGTGGATGGTGGTGGGTGTGACCAGTGGTGGAAAAGGTACTCCTATTTTTTACTTGAGTATCAATACTGCAACATATACTCCATTAAAAGTAAAAGTCTGGAATTGAAAATGTACTTGAGTAAAAGTACAAAAGTATTATCATCAACATGTACTTAAAAAGTACCAAAAGTAAAAGTACTCATTGTGCAGAATGTCCCATTTCAAGTTTTCATTTTTTTATATACTTCACAAAATACACA
The DNA here is from genome assembly GCF_963924005.1 of Protomyctophum bolini. Classification (NCBI taxonomy): domain Eukaryota; kingdom Metazoa; phylum Chordata; class Actinopteri; order Myctophiformes; family Myctophidae; genus Protomyctophum; species Protomyctophum bolini. Next base: position 14,512,793 of record NC_137862.1, on the reverse strand, counting down.
GACCAACCATTTCAAGTTTTCAAATGTATATGCATCTTTTGAAAATAGCCTTTTCAAACAGGCCAAATGTTCATATACTGCAGGGCTGAAGTGGTTAATTTATGTTCTGTAATAATAATCAATATCTGCAAAGTAATTAGTGACCAAAGTTTTCAAATTAGTGGAGTAAACGGTTTGCCTCTGAGATGTAGTGGAGTAGAAGTAAACATTATTGGAAATTGGAAATAAAAAGTACGAATACCTCAAAATTGTACTTGAGTAGTACTTGAGTTGTACTTTCCACCACCACTGGGTTTTGCACCAACAACAGGGCAAGAAATAATAATAATGCGCAAAGCATGGGCCAATTACAGTACATTCACACTGGTGAATGTGAATATATACACTGTTCTAAAACACAAATCATGTTTAAACTCTATATCTTTTACATTTCCGTTAACTGTAGAAATGTCTCTTCCATTTTAATATTTTAATAGTTCATGTTGAAACCGTGTAAAAGCAATAGGGGGAGTACAAACGTATTTTTGATCGAATGGCCATGGGTGAGTCTTAATAAAAAAAAGAAATAGCAGCGTTATTCACTGGAATTTAGCTGCTGCACTTATTTAAGTTGAAGTATTATTTATTCATGTCTAAAAGCTATATCTCATTGTAATTCTTTGAAGTTATTTGTTGGGGGACAGACATAATTTTATAAGGTTGCTTACTTATGAGGTCACTCACTGAAGATATCATGAGCTAGCATAAAGGTTGGATCGATAGGATATGATTGCGAAATGTATCTGAGATGGGGGGAAAAATATTGTAGCCATCAATTCCAACTCAGACTAAATTCCATATTGATTAAAATGTGGTATTTTCTTAACCCATTAAGACCTGAGGCCGATTCTACAAATGCCTTCTAAATCGGTAGTTCTCACACAAAAATAATATAAAAAAAATAGATACAAGTTATTGCATATCTGCTATTTTTTAATAGCCAACGCTAAAATCTAAAATGACTCCCAACGTTTTCCCGGGTTTAAATAATTAATTCAGTTATCTACACTACAGGAAGCTGCTGCTTGCATATAAGACAGACTGCGGAACGGCTTCCTGCCTTGCAGAAATCATACACCAACAATTTATCATGACATTGTTACCAAGGCTGCAACTATCCATTATTTTCTTAGTGATTGTTTTATCGATAACTTTTTTGAATAATTGAGGAGCATTTTTTTAATGTATATTTGTATTTTTCATATATCAACGAATCAACGTGATCTTTTAAAATAATCACCTAAATCGATTAAGCTGATTAATGAACCATTAGCTCGATTTTATACTTTATCCTCTGCAGAAAATAGCGATATTTTAAAAAGAAAAAACTGAAATACTTTAATCATTCAATCATTGTATTCATTTTTGTAATCGATTAAATCGGTTGGTTCAATTAATGGTTGCACGCCTGCTTGGTATCGACTAGAATTCCAGTCGGATATTTGACATGACAACATGATAGTTTCACACTGAATGATCCCGTAAGCAACATTAAGTACATTATTGTCTTATTCAGCCGAGCAATGATGAATGAGTGAAAAACATATACTGTATATATTTATTCCTTTAATCCTCCAAATAACAAAAGACATCTAGCTGACTGTCCTTTTGGTCAATGCACTAAATTATCAACATGTGTGTGTGTTTATAAGAATGGAACTATTCTGCTGCAGATGTGTCAGTTAAGCATTGTGTACCTAATCTGTGTGAGGACACCAAAGATGTGACCCATATAGAGAGAAACGCACAGACGCAAGTACAATGCACGCACTACATGCATGCATGGACTGCGCGGGTCCACACGCACACACACAGCATACAGTACAGTCTGGCACTCTTTAGAGTTTAGACCATTGGTTCCCAAACTTTTTAGCCGTAAACCCAAAAGAGAAATGAGATGTTTTAGAAACAAAATATATATAGAAAAGTAAAGGGACCCATAAAAATGTGTCTGCGACCCACTGTTTGGGAACCACTGCTTTAGACACCCTCACACATACATACATACATTGCTGTGCCATATCCTTCCTCAGCTCAGCAGACCTACAGTGTCTCTAATACTTCCCACATCCCTGTTTCTCTTCTCCTCCCTCTGTCTCCACTCTATCCATCTGCATGGGCGCAGGGATGCTGGCAGACAGAACAGCACCAGTTGTCATGATAAGATCCCTAATAGCTTTATAGATCTGTTCCTCAGACCCATCATCACTAAAACCACTATGTATGGTGAAGTCTTTACTTCCACTGTGAACATCAACTCACTTTGAGTGTTTTTATAAGTGTGTGTGTGTGTGTGTGTGTGTGTGTGTGTGTGTGTGTGTGTGTGTGTGTGTGTGTGTGTGTGTGTGTGTGTGTGTGTGTGTGTGTGTGTGCGTGCGTGCAAAGCAAGTTGTCGGGAGAATGTCAGGCTGCACTAGGCACAGTAGGCACAGCACTTAGCGAGGGTCAACTTTTCACTAATGGAGCATTGATAACTTGTTTTCAGGCAGCCCTTTAGATGTCTGACTCTGCATTTCAGAGGAAGATTATATTTTAATTAGCTCTTTTGATCCGGCTCTCCAAGACATCTTTGGCATTATCTCCCCAGAGTTGATATTGCTTTCATGTTTTCTTGAGATGCCTTCAATCAAGGAAGCCTGCAGAGAGATGCAGATTATATTCCAAATGGTATTTACCTCCGCTGACAGGGGAACACCTGCTTTGATGCTGTGTAGTATATGGTCATGTTGTTATTAGAATGTTTAAAGATTTAATTGCCACACAGTCTTTAAAATCAGAGTATACGTTTTGTTTAAAAGGCACACGAAGCAGAGATCTTCTCAGGTCAGCGGTTTGCAACATTGCTTTCTCTTATGCAGAGCTGTTATCATTTCCTTCTGTTGAAAATACAAAAAGCCAGTTAAGAATAACACCTTGTCCCTGCACTTAAAAGTAAGTGTCATGTATAATCCATTCACTGTTTCAAAAGCTTCACATTCTGGAAAGTTGAAAGAAGCACCTGCTCTTTTAGCCATCTAAATGGTAAATGGTGCATTTATATAGCGCCTTTATCCAAGGCGCTTTACATAGATTGTGCATTACATTCACCCATTCATACACCGATTGCGGCAGAAGCCATGCAAGGTACCAACCAGCATATCCTGATTATACATTATACGTTGTGGTGTGGTACACTGCACAGTAAAGCAAATGTAAATTGTGAAATGTCACTAGCCGAAAAAATATTAAAGTAAGAAAAGGTGACACATTGCAAGGCATTTTTCACTTTAATTCAGTTATGATGAACGACTTTATGAATTAGGATTGAGGCACAGAGTAAAGTTAGTAACACATTTAAGTGAGATGGAGGTTGTGTGGAGGTCACAGTGAAGGAATCCCAGCAGACTGGTACGAGACAGTAGTTTCTGTGCATATGTGTGCATGTGGGTGTTGAGCCTGCACACATGGTTATGTTTCCTACTTCTCCCACATACAATCTGTCAAACCTTCCGACTAACTGCCTAGTCCTCAATGCGTGTGTTTGTATATATAGCATATACCACACGCATAGCCACACACACACACACACACACACACACACACAGTCACACACACACACACACACATGCACACGTGTCCTTACTTTCCTTTTGCTGTAAGGTAGATTCTGTGAAGTGGCCCAATAAAGTTCAGCCAATATCTTGAGTAACTGACTCAAGTTACTCAAGTGACTGGTTGTTATTGCAACCAATCGAACACAAGAGTGGCTGAAGTGGATTCCTGGTGCTAATGCCATGGCAACTAAACTGAATGTCGTATTCACCATTGTTCAAATTCTCTTTGTCTCTGTCCATTTCTTTATTTATTTTTTGCCCCACTCCTCTCCGGCCTCGATCCTAAACGGTTAAAAACTGAGCACTGAATCATTGACATACGTAACGTCTCCTTTGTGAAGGAGTCTGCTGAGAACATGTTATTTCATTAGAAAAAGATCCTCTCACATGCAGCCTTACAGGCACTGCAGTCTTTGTCCTTTGCTCTTCTTCTTTCTCTCCTCTTCTTTAATTTATTGTGTCTTAATTTCCAAGGCTGTTTTGCCTCTGTCGCTGAAGAGTTTTTTTTTATTGTTTCAATCTTCTTTTTTGTAAAAGTTACAATTTTATTTTTTGTTAACTTTAGTCACTGCTAATGTAACAAAACGCACTGTGATGATTCCAGTATTAATAAAAGTTGTACTTAAACTGTGATCCGCTGTGTGAAGTGTCAGTTATTTTCCAGCATATTAAACAAAAGGATTTGTAAACACTGTTGCTGAATTTGATAATACTTTTATTTGTGTGGTCTGACTTGGCACCTATGGCTGTTTCTGTTGTGCTATTCATAATCATACCTATTAGGCCTATCGGTTGAATATGTGTTTCTTGGGTTAGCTTAACTGCTGCTCAATACAAAGCATGACCTACATCCTACAAGGTAAATGGTGCACTGCATTTGATTTATATAGTATTTTTTTTATCCACAGCATTACATTTGCCCATTCACACACACGTTCATACACCGAAACCATGCAAGGCAGTGAAGGCACCAACCTGCACCATCAGGAGTTGGTCTAAAACGGCCATAGCCACTTGCCCAAATGTGATAACCATCACATTGTGATGACGGCCGTTTTTAGCCCAATGATTGTTTTTCATGCAAAACTAAATGTTTGCAATGGATTCAGAATCATGACAATTTGACATGTCACATGCATTAGGTCAATGGAACATCACCACTGGGATTTCTTAGGACTTTTGAACATATTTATGAAACAAAAACAGTTGCATAATGTGTTTGAGGTTGACCCCTTTTTTTCTACATAGAATGCCTATACTAATTCTGCTTACTCTGATTTTGCACTTCGGATAAAATATTCTAAAATGTCCAAATTGCAGTTGCAATTGTCTGATGCTCGGATGCTCCTATCCCCACAAAACATTTAAACTGTATCACAGTTGTACTCTGAGTAAGGCCTATTTTACTTGGATTGCTTAGCAACTGCCTGTTGCATTCTGTGTGACTCATTGCATATTGTTGAAGGGGATTATAGAATGCTTTTGAGGTTTCCATAAACCATGGTCTAATATTAAGGGGTTGTGTGAAGGACATCTTCTGCTTACTGCACTTTAAGCCATACTAGACAGGCACTATAGCCCTCACTATAAAGATAATTTAATTGTATGACTTGAGTGCATTTATAGTAGGATATGTTGGATCATGTTAATGTGTATTTTCAGACAAATTAAACCCTGAATACTTACAAACCTGACAGTTGGCTCTGTACTTGGTTTGTTCTTTTTCCCTCTAAACCTCTTTGCCAAAAATAGACTGTCACAACGTGTTACAGTGCGATGCATTGAATTTGTGAGTCAGGTTATCTAATCTGAACGTTTATTTTGAAGGGTCTCTTAATTCTCTTGCCAAACCTGCAGCAGCGCTGAGCTGACAACTGATTGGAATGGATCAAATAAATTAAGCGAAATGGACTGAACTGTTTGGTTACCATTGCAAGAAGAGCAAAGTGACAACTCTTGTCAGGTAAATTAAAATCAAGCGTAGGCCATTAAACCGAAATAATTGTCTGGTGGTGGTGGGGGGGGGGGGGGGGGGGGGGTGTCTCAGGTTCGCAGGTAGTACTTCCTGTAGGCGGAGTATCTGCGCTGTAAACAATCGGCTCTTCTACTACATTGAATGGGAAACTGCGGAAAGTGACCGATGTTAGTTTGCTCAAACGTTACTCTTGTCTCTTTTACCTGCTTTTTACTAACACTAACTTTACAAAGATGACCAGAAGCCCAGAAATCAGGATGAACCTGTGTAGTTTATGGCTGCTCCAACAGTAGTGGCAACCATGGTGGCAGGCGGCAGCTGGCAACATTCAACTTTGGACGTCTTTGGTAGAGGTACGGAATGTAAAAAAAATACACCGCGGTAATGGTTGAGACGTAGCCCAAACATTTAGACTCTCGAAGTAGAGGTTTTTTTTCGGGCTAGTTGAGACGAAGCAGTGAAAGGTCCTGAAAGATACACAACGCCAGTCTTAACCAATAGGCCTACCCAATCTTTCTGTTGTATGAATACAACACAAGGCTGCTGTACTTAATACATGCGAATCCCTTGACTTCTTTAAAACAGCTCTCAAAGGGCACCTACGCACGGCTGCAAACTGGCCCCCGTAAAATCTGAATCCCCCCCACGTACTCCATTTTTACCTCCTTTATGATGAATTCCTGTTCTGTTATTTGACTACCGGTATATAGAAGTGTCTATTTGTACGTCTCTAAATGTTTTGATGAATTGAACAAGGTACCCTCTTGTAAACAAGTGTAATGCTTAATTGGGTCGTCCACTCACAGTTAACAGTCTTTGTATTGAGTTTGTGCTTGAAATGTACTGTAATTCTGCAAACTGTTAATACATATTTCAATCAATCGATCAAAACCTCATACTTTATATGCTTACATTATATAGCTTACATTTGTTGCTTGACCTAAAGTGTAGGCAGATGTAGGCCTACCCCCAATTGAGAAACACTGCTTAAAGAGATTGGAGTTACTGAAGAACTATATGGTTTATGGTTGGGGACAATTTATATGTAGGCTAGGCTATGTTGTAAACTCTAAGTACGAGATAGTATCACGCTAAAGGTTCACAAAGTTTATTACACACATACAGGAAATATATAGAGCTGGATCCTAATGACGTGACACAACACTTGAGACATAACAACCGCTACTGCAGCAAGCTGACCTTGCTGTCTGAGATGTCTCCAGTAGCTAACTATAAAGTATGCTACAGTTCAGGCAGTACATAATACATTATCAAGTACACTCTACACTGTGCTCTCACGTACAAGTACACAGCCATGGGCGATCAGATTACAGGCTATATATAATATTGATGTGTGTGTGTGTGTGTGTGTGTGTGTGTGTGTGTGTGTGTGTATATCAATAAAGAAGCATTATGAAGTCCATCAGTTGGCTTCAACCATCTTCAGCTGGGACCAGAGACCGAGGGCCAGAGATTAACGAGTTGGACCTCTGACGTTACACGAAAGAAGAAGCTGGGTTACCTCCGCTGTAACAAGGTAAGACTGACTTCACTAAAACTTCTGAGCCAACTTAACATTACATGATAAAACACAATTAACACATTGTTTCACCAATAAATCAGTGGCATTAAGCAAAAATAGCTTGTTAACAAGGATTAGCCTATACTTCAACCCGAACCCAACAAAAAGCAATACGCCGATTACAAAAACAAAAAACATAGCTACTGTATGCTGTTCACATGAAACAACTGTGCAAGAAAAGTCATTAAATCATTGATATGTATCAGATGCACTGTACGGTCTTATTTCCCAATTAGATTGTGCCCCCCCACACACACACACACACACACACACACACACACACACACACACACTTACTTTCAGGAGGTCCAATCTAGCCTGCAGGATGATTGTGAGAGAAATAACAATTATTGTGTAGTCAGCCATGCTGTCGCCATTCTTGCTGTGCGCTCTCGCCGTACCACTGCTCCAGCACAGACCACCCACCGGCAGATTGTTGTGTTTACTTGGATTACAATACTAGATAACGATACAATACACAGCGACCAGCAGCTTTGCATAAACCTGCCTCACCAAGGACAGTATAAATTAGAAAAAGTGCTCCTCGGAGCACGGGTCTCCCTCAGGCTATTGTGGCCTCCTGGTGGTGCTATAATAGGCCAATGTGAAAATGGTGCCATTTCGTCTTACGCCTTTGATGGCAAATTGACATCCAAAAATGTGTTTTGTTTTGCATAAGTCCACTTCCATGCTATGTGGTGCTATAACAAGCCAATATGAAAAGGGTGGGATTTATTCCTCGGCCTAGTAGGAATGTTCGTGTCAAATCTCCCTGAAATTGCACTCTGCGTTCATGATTTGAGTAATTTTGTTCAAAACGAAGCCAATGTTAGCCAATTAGGATGGAATATGAAATGCAGGACAGATCCATCTTGATCACATGACTAGATACTGTGTACATATTTGCAGGATTTTTGGACAGAATCTGAAGCAACAGCGTTTCCAGGAATTACATTTTGTGTTGTCCCCCCCCCCCCCCCCACCACGCACAATCAGAAGCACTAAAGGTTTTTACGCCACTGGAGTTATATCAAAAATAGTGTTTTACAAAAGTCGGACTCCTCGTGGCGCTATAAAAGGCAGATGTGAAACATCCAGGTAAAAGGTTTTTCCTTTGCCTCTAGGGAATGTGTATGCAGTTTCACACACATTGGTGCAGTTATAGGTAAAAATGCTAATTGGCCTGTTATAGCACCACCATGAGGCATTTTCAAGTAGCATTTCGTCCTCGGCCTAGTGGGAATCTGTGCGATGGAGGCATGGCTTTCACTAGTATTTGTTCTGCATTATGAGCGTCTGCTAAATGCCTAAATTGTATTGAATGTACGGAATTGCCAACCGTGCTTGGTTGAGATCAGGTTTGACATTATTTACGATTCTGTGCTATTGGATTACAACTCGGACGGGGCTGAGTCGGCTCTTCTGAACTTCCAACGTTCGACACAGCCTGAAAAAGTTGGGAACTACTGTAGTAGTCTGCCTACATGGCTCTATGTTTTCATATTGTTCCATTACCTATGCCGAAGTGGAACCACATTTTAAAGAAATGCATATCCTTCACAAAGGAGTGGATATCTGACAAACTCACCAAAATGAAGACCATGGGGTGGGCATCAAAGGGCTAAAGCAAGACCCAGCATGCACATGTTCCAGGGCATAGCTTTGCAGACATTTCAATTAAATTTAGCTAGGAGTCTGCTGTGCCTACTTCCCTTCATTTGCCTCTTTCCAGGTCAGCACACATAACAAAGTGATGTGGATTGACCGTGAAAGCAGCAAATGAGGATGCGAGGGCCTCAATTCCAATGTGTGTGGCTAGGGGGCACCAGAGACCTTCAGCTATGCAGTCAGTCTGTCTGCAAAGTGTGCATGGGCATTAATGAGACTGGGGGATGAGGATGAAGCTGTGAGAAACATACAGATCAGGGCAGTGGCATGTGGGTAGCAGCAATGATGCGGACAGCTTACATAGACAGCCCAATTACATGCAGCATTAAGTCTGCCCACCTGTGCTATCTAGACAGGGGACAGATAGGCGGGCTGGTTAATTCAAACCCTGCCTAGTGCCTACAGTGTTCACTTGAATTACCATGTCAGGAGTGCCAGGCATCTCCAAACCAAATCTCAGTCATTGCCCAAAGATGGCTCGAAAATAAATAAATTTGAAGCAATGTCTTCCCTTTTACATTTAATGTCACTTAATTTCACTTTAATTTCTACCGAGAACTTCTACGTATATTTTACAGTAGCTCTGCTGAGTCTATGTAACTGCATTGTCTGTTTGTCTTTATTAAGCCACATTGACAGAACAAGGACAAGTCTTCTATTACTTAATACCTACTCCCCAGACACCAGCAGGGAACCACACAAAGGAACTTTAATTAAAAATAAGTGGGCCACAATTAATCTGAGGATGGCCACCCTCATTCAAACTCACAGTGACTTGAGCCTGAGTCTGAGTCTCTGTGCGCTTATTTCAATCCTACACGTGCTTAGTTTAAATTATGCAAGTTGAGTGTGGGAGTATACATTGGCATTTCTCTTCCCTTTTCATTTTGCAAATCTAATTAAATGTTTAAACAGTGCAGTATGTCGGTTTTACCACCGCTAATAGAATGCTACTGAATGAGATACTGAAAACGTATTGTTTGTCCCTAATGAAGAAGAACACTGCTGATGCAGCAGAGGATAGGCAGCCTTATCTGCCTTTTAATATTGTACTACATTTGTATTAGTCAGTGGAATCGGTTCATTTCTTAATGGCCTGTTCCCGCAATACCAATGCTTTATTCCGTGAGGACAATTTATATTACACCCTTTCAGATTCTTATTTCAAACGTTTTGAGTATCCTCTCCTCTGTCAAGTCCTCTCTTTGCGCCATTTCCTTTTTACCCAGACCTCCCACGCTTGTTCCTCTCCTCGCCTTGTCTCTCTCCTCGCCTTGTCTCTCTGCCTCTATGCGTCTCCCTATTTCTGCCTCCCCCTCTCTCTCTCTGTGTGTGAGTCTGTGTATGTGTGTGTGAGACGTGTGTGTAGTTCTTGCAGATCAAAGCAGGTTTTAAGTTGCCTCTGCTATTAGCACAGAGGTCTGACACAGCACATAAGGCCACCTACTGCCTAACCTTACTGGATGTAGTTTGATGTGAGCCAGGACAGTGGGGATGAGAGGAAAGAAAAGCACATGTGAGTAATGATTCAGAGATTAAAGGAAGGGGGCGTGGGTGGGGGGCTTTCAAAAGCATGTGCAACAGGAGAAAGTGTTCAAGAAATCTCTGGATTTCAGCAGTAATGTCAAGAGTGACATTAGTGCTGAAATCCAGAGAATTCATGGCTTATACACAGCGTTAAACACCTGTGACCCGTTAGTTTATCCATACTACTATTATAAACCCTCTGAGGAACAGCCAGCCATTGAGAGGTTTAATAGTTCAGATTAAAACAAAAACATCAACAGAGATGAGTGCACTCGATGCACCGTTAAACAAGAGTTCTGCCATTAACTTGTCAAACTCCATCTCACAATCATTCTGTTTTCAAGCAGGAAATGTGTAACTCAGTTTCTTTTCGTGTGTCACAGAACAAGTAGCCTATATCTTGGAGAGAGAGAGAGAGAGAGAGAGAGAAATATGTTTCCCTGGGGACAAGGGCAGGGTAAATATTCGGGTGAAGAATAAGAAAGTGCGATCGGCCGGAGATGAAAGCGTTGCCTGGCTGGCGCACAGATGTGAGGATGACAGGAAAGTGTCACTTTTTTCTGGACTGAATGTCCCTCATCACATACAAACGGCCCTCTGTTCTCTCGAAGCCACTTGAAAGCCGAATCAGAAATCACAAAATGCCACGGCTCACCGCCAAAAACTGTCAGAGCCTCTCGTCTGCATACTGAGCAAGCGGCCAAAGGGGTTGTTGGGTAGCTGGGAGGGAGAACGAGCGAGGAGCAGATTGATGGTGGAAAGAAAAGTTGCCAAGGAGGTAGCCTAAATGACACACGGTAGGCTCTTTCATGGCGTGTCTGTTTCAGAGTGAGTGACAGATCGAGAAAAAAAAATATATAAATGTATAAAAATAAAATGTCATTGAAATAAAGGAGGGTTGTGAAAGTCAGATTGGAACTGGGGTGGTGTGTGTTGCATAGTTTATATGCCATGTCAGTCTCCTCTTCCCTACCTCTCCTTCCTACCTCCCACCCAATATCCACTGTCATCCACCCCCTGCTCCCCCGTTCCAGTATTCATCAACATCCTTTAATCCCGCTGCTTTCTCTCCTCATCTGTCCCAGGCTGTTTGGACTTTAGAGCTTGTCTCTTGTCTCTTGATAAAGCAGCCTGGCTGGTGGCTGTGTTTAGCCAGCAGCCCACAGCAGCAGTGAACGCTAATTAAAGACGGCTAATGAGAAACTGCATTAGCATATCAATGCAGACGCTCAGTCCATAGACCACATACGGAGACACTATGCATATAGGGCTCAAAACAGAACATTTTATACAATTGTGGTCTGTGCACGACACGTCAATGTTATTCCAGGATTTTACCTTTTCTTTTCACCCAGTGTCAATTGTCTAGTGTAATCCTGCGCTCTACACTCCCTCTGCTAACCTGGTGAGAGCAACGGACTGTCCGCATGTTTCCTTCAATGCATGAGGAGTCCAAGCCGCTTCTTCATCAACTAGATTATAGTTATGTACAACATAATATGTAAGCCTAGTTAAACAACTAGGCAACTAGTCAACTAGTAAAAATCACTAGAAGTGAAAGCCCTAGTGTGTGGAAGGAACACGTTGCTTGAGCAACTGTTGAGAAACATTGTGCACTGTGTACACTGTGGTCATTGCAAGTTATGGCTTATTCAAATCTAATTACAGAAGTAATAGTGGTTGGATTACTTTTATTAATTACTAGTGTCAGTTAAATTAAAAAATAATAATAGACACAATGTAGCCTACCTGCCCTTTTGCCCTCTGGACAGCAAGGTGCCCTTTTGAAAGTTAGTTTATTGTACAGTTTGTTATTTTTGTTTTGTACAGTGTACAGTATGTGGCATATGGTGACATTAAGGTTGGGCAGTTTTCCTACATCTAAAACCCCGGTTTACTATGACCAAAACACTGCAGTTTCCGGTTTTACCATCTAATTAATTTCAACGTGGCCATGCGTTCGCATTATTTCATTTCATAGTGAAAGCGAAAGGGGCCACAAGATGGCCCCGTTCGCTATTGTAATGTATCGTCAGTCATGTTCGTCTGTCTTGTCCCTCTCTGCCTACCGTAGTGTATTGAGCCCCCAGGCCATAGCCCCTGGCACATGCACACAGCGTTGCCTGGCTGCCTGCTCCGAGTCTGACTTTGATCTATCATCTACTCGTATATCTTAGTGATTATTTTACCCATTATATTAGTATCTTATGATGTGACAGAAACGAGTCATGAACGCATCCATAAACGATGCACGACGACGCACTGTAAGCTTGTAGATCGGCTATTTTCTGCACGTGCTCCGCAGTACGGAGATAGCTTATTATTTAGTGCCCAAGCGGCACACAAGTTTGCCCAATTATTTCAGTGGAAATGATATGCACGCGTTTCAGTGGAACTTGGATTTGGTGAATGTAATAATTTAACAAAATGTAACCGGTGTAGACTTTCTGAATATGAAATGAATCAGTCGTTGACCACAGGCCCAAGCGGCTCACAAGTTTGCCCAATTATTTCAGTGGAAATGATATGCATGTGTTTCAGTGGAACTTGGATTTGGTGAATGTAATAATTTAACAAAATGTAACTTTTTCTGAATATGAAATGAATCAGTCGTTGACCACAGGTTATCTTCACAACTCGAGTTGACCTCTGCTTATTACTTGGTGCATTGAATGGTGTCAGTGCTTTGACATTAGGCATGTCAGGACAGTCTCACCAACAGACAGACTGACAACTTGAAATTTGTAGAAGTGGTTCAAGTGGTTAATATAGGATAGGCCTCATCCCTGTTCGGTGGAAACCTTGTACGTCCAAAACCGTTACTTTTCAGGAAAAGCATGGAAACCTTCAGAAATAGTGGAAATAGCAGATCTCCAAGCTCACAAGGTGTCACATTGCGACGCGTTGTGAGCTTGTAGATGAGCTATTTGAACTACTTAAGTATGACATTAAATGACAGAAAGTTCGTGCAAGGTTTCTGCCCAAAAGCGATGCATATTTGTATTATCTCATTGTTACGTATATTGTAGTATACAATAGTCTTTGCGGAACGTGTCTCACCTGTCCCGGGGTGCATACTTAGTTTAGACTAGTCATTGGTTAGACATGGGTTAAGGTTAGGTTTAGGTGTGCTGCCCCGTGGGAGGTTAGGTTTAGGGTGAGGGTTTGAGATAGGTTGTAGTTGTAGGACTAATGACTGGTCTAACCAATGACTAGTCTAAACCAAAAACTGTCTAAACTAAGTACTGCACTTTGCTGCTTATACCTGTATGAGTGGGTGTCAAGTAAAGCCCTCTTGATTCTTGAATAATATATACTCCTTCAGTATCACATGAGGTTAATTGTGTCTCTCGGCCACAATTTTACAGCTTACACTGGTGCCTCAGGCTAACTATCTTTATATATTCAATGGTCTCTTATTCTTGCCTGAGTTTGAAACTTCATTTATAAGCCGGATTTCTCAGCCGTTTCCTCAGGCCCACCATGTCTACTCTTCACAACCCTCTGGGCAGTGGCGGAAAAAGTACTCACATTTTTTACTTGAGTATATCAGTCAATAGTATTGCAGTCAATACTGCAATATAGAAATACAATAATATAAAGAAATATAATAAGTAAATGTCCGGAATTCAAAATGTACTTGAGTAAAGTACCAAGTATTGGCATCAAAATGTACTTAAAGTACCAAAAGTAATGCTCAATTATGCATGTCCCATTTCAGGTTTTCAAATGAATGTATAAAAAATATTTTGAAAATACCAGATCTACTCACATTGCAACGCATTGTGAGCTTCTAGATTTTTCAAATGGTCCAAATGTATGAAATCGTTAACACCCTTGACGCCAGCCATGGCCATAACCCGCGGCACCGCGGGTTATAATAATTATAGTGGAAATTGAAAATACTCAAAGTACAAATGAATGAAATTTGTACTTAAGTACAGTACATGAGTATATTTACTTCAACACTTAACACCACTGCCTCTGGGCGAAAGGTACAGTTTCTTACTTTCTTCTCTTCTATACTGTGTGTATGTAGGTCTTTCACTAAGCTCCACGGTAGAGTTTAAAACAATGGGGAGAAGAGGAGCAACGCAGGCTGAGCACCGTTCAAAGTTTTGCCTCAGCAAAGAGTTGGCAAGCGTTTTGAAGACTTCTCATTGGCCGAGCACAAAAGTCCCCCGAAGGCTTGTGGGAAACGGAGGCCAAGTGGCCCCATTAGCCTGATCAGGCCAGTTAAGTTTAGTTGAAGTGACTCTCTTTCACTGGTCCCCTCTTCTCTTCTCCACTCCACCGAGAGTCCAACTGCTGCCAGGACAGTGAACTACAAAGGCTGACCCAAAGTCCTGCAGAGAGGACAGGATGTTATTAATCTTTTAGCTGTGTGATTCTTGGCATGAAACAAAACGGTAAAAAGAAAGTGATGATAAAACACTGAATTAATTAGCCACTTTAATTGTCTGTTCTCCAACTCACTATTCTCTACGGGCATAATTAAGATGTGTTTATTTGGACACAGCTTGCTCTTCAAGGAGGCAACAGCTAATTGGTATTATACTCAAGCCACACGTGCATCACAATTATATTGACTGGATGCTGCAGAAGGCCCAGTGTAGAGCTGGCATTTCCAATTACAGATTTAAAAGATAGAAATTACAGCATGGGTTTATACATTTAATGACATTCACTGGCTGGAACCTTTCGACTCACCCTGGTTCCGTTAAGAGTTTATTGAGATTGGGTAATTTAGTCCCATGGGACAGTGTTAAAAGAAGTGTCACATTGCTTTATTAAGGGAATTAGGGAAAATAAAGATATCTCAAGAGTGGAAACCCTAATATTTTGACGGAATCGTGTGGGCTCTGTTGGGAGAACAGATATCTGTTTGCTTGATCCTAGCTTTCAAAAGTGTCTCCACTTTTAAGCCTATCCAGGTTTTTCCCCGCCAAGGTACTGGGGCTTCTGTGGCACGATGGACGTGCAATGACACTTGCCCATCTCCCACCCTTGTTGGTGGATGGATTCGTGTCACAGCCATCCTCTGCCCACTTATTAGTGGGTTGATTGGTAACGTTATAAGGCAGCGTGTCTTCCGTTTGACGTGAGCTGTGTTGTCTCTCCGTCTGCTTGGTTGTGGCTGCCACACCATGCTTCTTGAGCTGGCGTGTCCACACAGAATCAACGTCTAACTGCTACGGTTGGCTACGGCTGGTTGGGCTACAGCGTGGGTGTTGTGCATATTGATGCAGGTACGTTTCTCCCTATTGCTGTTTAAACGAGCGCCTGCGGTAACTTAATAGTTTGTGTTCGTGAACTTGACCGACCGCTTATTTTCTTATTTCTTTAGCCTCAGGGCTACCCAACTCACTCTTTCTGAGTCCTGTCTGGCGGATGTCTTACTCTTAATCCTACCTTTTATCCATTCTTAATATTATTGATATGTTGAAATGTTTTGCTAATGAAACCATTTTTGTACCTTTATAACCACGTTTCTGCCTGCCCTTTATCTATTGTATAACACATCTGTGTTGGGGAGTCATTAAGTGCTCTGGGTGTTCAGTATTACATCTTAGTAAATATCTCCTGGGGCGCAAATCCCCAGGTGGCGTAGTTGGCTATTATAGCTGAGTAGGTTAATTCAGATCATCCTGTCACACTTCCTTAAGGCCGTGTTGCCATGTCTGGTATAAGCAAACTTTGACTTGTTTTTTCTGTAAAGTCACTTTAAATAATTTATTGGTAGTTGCTAGTTGGTGTTTTTTTGGGGCTTGATTCTAAAGTGTATAGTAGTTGCTTTTTTGGGCTTGCTTCCACATTTCCTCACATCAAGGAACCCCAGATTAATATGTAATTGTCCACAGACATCCATCTGAACATATTTTGTGCCTTTTTTAATTAAAATGTTTTAAAAATATTCAAAATATTTAGATTTATTCTCAATGTGTTTTTAAATAACGGATGAACAACCTCACAATGTGTCGCTGTGAGCTTGTAGATCAGCAATGGAAACAAGCATACAGACTTTCTTGTGTATTTATCCTCTTGAATTCATTTTCAATGAACCGCTTAAATGCCTAAACTCTAAAGGTTTTTCTCATTGATCTAAATATATACTTAAATTTAAAAGAAAAAGAAGTACTCAAAAAGAATCATTGGCAAATGCTTAGAACCTTTTTTATCACATGTATAATACAATATAAAATTACCTTTTGAAGCCACATGTGAATAAATTGAGAACAAATGCTTTATCTTGCATTATAAACATGGTTGGGGAATGGGACCACCAAAGACTCTTCACTACAAACAAACTGGACTCTGCAGCTATATTCATCTCTAGGGACAAACAGAGACAATTTCCTTCCTTTAGGCAAGTACATAATAACTAGAACGGCACAATTCTGTGAAACTGCAAGCTTTGAGTCTTGCATAAGTACAGTATGATGATGATGACATATGATGATGATGTATTGACCCAGATGACGTCACAGGGACCCTGAAGATGACAGGCAAAATGTAGGCAAATTAATGTTTTTTTTCTCTGGGAGTAACATGGATGGATAGGATCAGGAGCGAGTACATCAGAGGCACATGTCCGATGGAGATTAAGCCAGAGAGGCCAGACTGAGATGGTTTGGACACGTACAGAGGAGGGATATAGGCCTGCCAGGCAGGAGGCCTAGATGAAGACCAAAGAGAAGTTTTATGGATGTAGTGAAAGAGGACATGGAGTTAGTTGAGTGAGAGAAGAGGAGGCAGAGGACAGGGTAAGATGAATGCAGATGATTCACTGGTGACCCCTGAAGGGAAGAGCTGAAAGGAAAAGAAGATATGGAGTTCATAACTAAAAAGCTCATTAAGTTAAAAAGTTACATTTTAGTCTGTTCTGAAGAAGGCTACTGCCGAAATACATCAGTGTTATAATAATAATAATAATAATAAAATAATATATATATAAATAATCTGGGCACCCCCCAAAATAATTTGGCGACCCCCCCCGGTTGAGAACCCCTGCAGTACAGTAAGATCATCCTCTCTCCCCAATGCACACTGAGATGTCCCTGAAGGGTGTACTGTACATGTATACTGTATGATAACTATTTCTCCAAACAACACTTGATATCAATACCATTATAACTTCATGGGGAAAAAAACAGACTTTTCTTCAGTTGAAAATACAAATTAGTTTTTTAAGACTTGCCAGGCAGCCCATGATGACTCAGTCTACATTAACTAAAACTCGCAGCGCACAGAGTGATAAGCGGGTCACAAAGGTGAGGTCAGATAAAATAATCGGAAAAGAAACGCAAGGGTCTGATTAGCCACTCTTTTTCTATCCGATACAACATTCACTGGCTGCATCTGTCTGACTCACTTTGTTATGTTGGACTTCATAGTAGTATGGGTAATTTAGTCCTCTGAGACAATGCGAAGCGCTGCATAGCCTGCATTGATGTATTAAGGGAATAGGGGAAAAACACATTGCAAGAGTCAAAACCTCGATGTATTGATAGAATCATGAGGGCTTTTGCTGGAAGAACAATACACATCTCGTGTATGCAGCTTGATCCTAGCTTTCAAAAGAGTGACTAAGCCTGATCCCAACTGAGAAAATCATTTCTGCAAACACTTAATACTATAAGTTAATACTACGTGCCAGAAGATTTTAACCAGGACTTATAAAACCATCGTTGGCAAATGCTTAGAACTTTACGCTAATTGTATGCAATGAAATATAAATAACCTTTTTGTATTACCAGGCCTTGTTCTACATTGATGAGTAGGCCTACTAAATGGAATAACACAAACTATATATACTGTATATTCTGGTCTGGAGAGTTTTCACAAATGTTTGTAGCTGCTAGTTTCCAAAGTGTGCTACTAGTAAGGGTTACAGTATATAGGCAAACCCAGGGCAAACCCAGGCCTTCACGTCATGCATGTCTAACATCTGTTTCTCTCATTGACCGTTCTACACAGGCTATCATGCAATTCTATCTACTAAAAAGTCTTTAATGGCCCTATAATGGATTATACAATAAGCACACAATAAACATAATGATATATACTGTATAACAAGAAATAATCACTTATGTAGCAAAGTGTGAAGAAGCTGATTCCTCACACTGCGCATGTTATTTACACTCAACGTTTTTTTAGACCAAATTATTTCGTCCATATCTTTATAAAATTGAAAGATCATGTGGGCAATGACAACAGGAGTAAAGCAAAATTAATAAGAATTAATAAGAAACACTATATAGCAGGGAAGCGACCCGGCAACCTTCTCGTTCCCAGATGGCCTCTCTTACTATTCTGCTACACAGTCCAAAGATCAGTTTCTTGTCCATTGACGCATTACATGCCACGGAAGGAAAAAATTTAAGACAATTAAACTCAGCAGGCCTGAACAGTTTGAATACGGTATCATACTTTTTTCTCCCCCTCGTCAGCCATCACATATCTTGGTCTTTATCTGCTCACAGTGCTCCCCTCTTTTATAATTACTCAAGCCGTCTCTTTTTTTGGACGACTTTGAACAGATGCCCTCCGATCTGTCTCTTTGATAAAAGCCACAACAATAATTTACCATAGTAATGAGATGCTGGGCTCTGAGATGATAGGGGAGCTTTTCATTAACCACCACTGTGGCAACATATTGGATACTGTAGTTCATCAGAACTAGTCGTAAATAAATCATTGGACTTTGTTCTGAAGACTAAAGTTGAGACTGATTTATTCAGTGAATTTGTACTTTTTAGATTCTTCTGCACTGCATGTTAGTACAATCAATGACAGGGTGATGTTAATTGTAGTAAATGGGGATTGGGGAGAGTGCAGAAAGGACGGAGATAGTTTTGAGATTCAGGACTTCCAACTAAGCAAAGGGTTTGATGAGGATGATTTTGAGACACAAAATCAGAGTCATTCTATTGCAGCCCATTTCATTGAAGGGCTTTAAGGTCAATTTATTGTATTGTGTACGGGTACATGCATTTTGGAAAAACTGGGGGTTGTGGTCACTCAATATACTGTATACAATAGTGCTTCATCTTCCCCCATATTTATTTTGATCTGGTTTTTGAGTGGTGCCCTGGGTCTGTCCCTGTGTCCCTGGGTCTGTCCGAGCATGAAAATAGCGTTTGTTCACCACCAAGTGTCACTGTTGCACAGCCTAACACACACAGGCCAGGGAGGAGGGCTTGTACAGTACAGTACAGTACAGTACAGTACAGTACAGGACAGGACAGGACAGTAACACTCACTTCAGACAGGTTTTGTTCTCTAAAATATTTATATTGTAACCCATTTTCCCCCCTGTGCTAATTGCCTAAACTGTAATCCTGGGCACTACTCTCCCTCAAACTGAGCTCATGCTTCCTTCAATGCATGAGGATTGATGAGTGAGCAGGATGCTTATCACGTGACAGGGGGAAGTTTCCCCGGTAGGACGTAGTGCTTGGAAAGAACACGTTATTCCAACCAGTTCCTTTCCCCTCCATCAGGCGCCTCAAGGGGCCATGGGGAGGCAGTATAGAGACCAAGATTACAGCATGCTATTTTGTGAGGGTACCTACCGAGTCCCGACACGGGGAGAAAATGTGAACTCCAAAAACGTTTAAATTGTCTCGTTCCATCCTTTTCACCATTTCCATCTGCCCACACACACACACACACACACACACACACACACACACACACACACACACACACATTCCCTGTGATCCGACACCTCATGCAGTCTTCTCTACACCTCTCCTGTCCTGTCCTTGCTCTCCTCTCTGTTGATTGTCTCCACCAGGCCGAAGGCATGGGGAGAGAGTATGTTTTGCACTCCGTCCGTCCGTCCGTGTGTCCGTCCGTCTGTGAGCAGCTAATATCCGGCACCATTAACCCGGTCGATAACACATTTTGCACACACACCTCTGCCCCAACCTTTCCAGAACGTCCTGTTCTGGAACACCAGGAGGCCGACTTTTGAAAAACCTTTTTTTTGACTCCTGCAGATTCTATCCAAAAATCCTGCAAATCGTTACACACTATCTCTATAGTGTTCAAGATGGATCTGTCCGATATTTCATAGTCCATCCATTGGCTAACATTGAAACAAAAAGCCTCAAATCATGAATGCAGCCTGCAATTTACATTAAATCTTTCACAGACTTTCCTACTAGGCTGAGGAATATATCCCACCCTTTTCACATTGGCCTGTTATAGCGCAACCAACTTATTTTTGCAAAACACATTTTTGGAACAAAATGGCTCAAATCGCCATCAATGGCGTGAGAACAAATGGCACCCTTTTCACATTGGCCTATTAGTTTCCATTATTTTTTTCCCCAGATCTTCCCCAGCACCTTTTCAACGCTCTCGTCTCTCTCCTCTCGTCTCTCCTCCTCCTCCTCCTCCTCCTCATCATTGTGAAAACCTTGCATGATACCACTACGCCCCGTTATGCTGCAGATCGTTTTAATCTTCTTAAGCCATTTGCATATTCACACTGTAATTTCTTCTCCCAGGTTGCATCTCTAAATAATACAAATCCGGTCTATATTTGTCGGCTGCGAGTCGATCTCGTATTTATGAATGTATAATTGAACGTATTCCAGCCCTCAGAAGCTGCAGCCGGGGTCCGCGTTTGGGGTGGGGGGGTTGGGTTGAACAAGGCTTCACATCTGGAGGCCCACTTTTCACTTTTCATTCTATGCCATTGACCCTCTTTACAGAACTCACTTCTCATCTTTGGGGTCTGTTTGTCACATCTGGAGGCCCACTTTTCAACCGCATGCATTCTCCTACATGGCGTTGACCTTCTTTCACAGAACTCGGTTGTCATCATCTTTGGGGTTACCAGTCTGTCTGCAGCAGATGCCTCTCTCTCTCTCTCTCTCTCTCTCTCTCCCCCCTCGTTTTTCTTCTTTACTGCATGTGTGTGATCGTTTCGAGGATGCTGCATTCTGTGTGATGCTTAACAATCCGTTTCCTGCGACAACTCTGCCTCTCTACGTGCCTCTCGTGCCTTTATTTCACTCCCTCTCTTGCCCAGAACGGCTGTCATTTGGTCAAATTCACTGTAATTTAATTGTTCCTCCACTGGTTCTGACAACGATAATCATCAACTGTGATGAATCAATCAATGAATAGCCTCGTCTCTGATGAGAGAACTCTATTTTTGCTCATGTCCATGCGTGAGTTCATGGACGGCATAGCCCCCATGGATTTGTTATCTGTATCTGTATCCTTTGAAGCCTTGTGCTTCATGTATAAGTGGAAATAATAATTGATCCGTTGCTTAGATTTTTTTGCTCCACTCCATATGCTTCGTACACTCATGAAACGGCTTGGAATACATGAACCCAAAACATTAGGTATTTTCTCAATTTTTTGTCACCTTCCTGGGCCCCAGTCACCGGTTCGTTAGGAGACTGAAGGCGCATTAATACTCCAGTTTGAGGTGATAGCTTAAAGTAACACTTTAAATACCGGTAACAATAATAATCACACATTATAAAGCATTCTATAATGACTTACAAGATCAATCAGTGTTATATGCATATCACAATGCAATTATACAGCACCTTATATGTCATATAGGCTAATGCTTTATAATGCGTTATGATTATTCTTATAAAGCATTTTGAATTTTGAGTTCTTGTTTATAATGCATTGTAGACATGGTATGCATAGCAAGTGTTACCCCATTGTTTTATGTAGTAGTACTGCAGTGGTTCCCGAACTCTTTCATGTCAAGGACCCCCAAAATGACACTAATTAGCCCGTGGAACCCCATTTGAAAAGAGATGCCAGGAACCCCATAAGAGACGATTTTTACGGCTGCAGCAGTGATTCTCAACCCGTTTAATTTCAAGGACCCCCAGTTGGACATGCATTAGGCTACGGACCGCCATTTAATGGCATTTCTATCTCTGGGACCCCCAATTTATATTGTAAAATCAATGTTGATTTAACTCTGAGAGTGTACAAATGGTTCCATCTGGAGACCTCCTTGAACTTCCTTCAAGGACCCCTGGGGGTCCCTGGACCCCACTTTGGTAACCACTGGTCTACTGCGCTAGGCCTATACATCTCAGTGGCAAATATTGTAGCTACTTTTTTACTCCACAACAATTATTTATTTGGACAGACAACACAGAAGAGATAATGCCAGAAGGAGCTGTTTGTAATGTAATGTCACTGCACTTTAATGGAAGTAAATGCAAACCAAAATTACATTGAACCTGTAAAACATTGATTCCTTTATTCTGTGTACACATCCAGTCTCCGGGTGCATCCATTTCCGCTTTGTGGAAATGTTTATATTAGAACCAACAAAAGAGCCACAACAGATGCCAATGCTTCTGTTCTTTTACTCGAGTTAAATTTTGAAAACAGGATGTTTACTTGTAACAGAGTATTTCTACACTGTGCTGGTATTTCTACTTCTAAACACGTCAGAGTACTTTTTCCACCACGCACGCACGCACCCACTCACTCACTCACTCACTCACTCACTCACTCACTCACTCACACACACACACACACACACACACACACACACTCTCACACAACCCCAGTGGTCTTTGATGCATTGGGCACAGTGGAGTAGCACGATGACACTGATCTATAGTCGGCGATTCATTACTCTCTTTAATGACTGAGGTGAGAAGAGACTTCTCAGAGCAGAGCTGGGCACCACAACCACCACCGCATTGATGCAGCAACTTACATCTACACCACCACAGAGGCGTCATTTCACAAAGAAATGGGGGGGGGGGGGGGGGGGGGGTAGCAAAAACAAACAAAAACACGTTACCAAAGTTACCATAGCCCCATTTCTAAAATAGTGGATCTGCAAGTTCGTAGATCAACTATTTTGTTTAGGTGGCGAAAAGAGAAAATGTTTGCCTCTAATAATCGCATTCCCAAAATAGGGATGCCATGTTGAAAGTGATTAATAAATGAGTGGTTTAGTATTATATATGATTAGTACTGCATATACAATCAAATGCTTATCAAGATTGTCAGATGGACAGGCATCGCTTGTGATGAAATAACTGAATTTGAGGTTAAATGTGAACACTAGGGGTAGCAATTAGCCCTTCACTAAATCCCACCCCAAAAAGCGATTGTCCAATGCAATCCAAATAGTTTAGCAAAGGTTGCCAATATGCAGGTCAAGCTTTCTTCGCTGCTAATGTGCCTATTGGACAAGGATGGGTTGTTGAGGGACTTGGTGAAGGGCTAATTGGGCTAATGACGCCCTGGATATCTCACAAACAATACACACATTGTATATCTGTCTCCGTCTGTCTCTCTCTCTCCTTTCCTCACATTGATACACATGCATTAGACATGCTGTATGCATGTCTAATTTACAGTACGGTGTGTGTGACAGAGGCGGTCTGTATTGATCGGTATTGATTATGCAGTTACAGGTGGTTAAGCTCCTAATGGCCTTTAGTGTGGAGGTGACTGGTGATCCACATCCTGTTCATCAACTAGGAATCTCACACCAGGGAAATCAAATGAGAGAGGGAGAGAGTTAGAAGGAATGGTGGTGCACGCTATACTGTACTGCGGTATGTGTATGATGTACGTTTGTACGCACACACATGGCCACGTTGCCACTGGTGCCACTTGATGTGGCTGTGGTACAGGTGGGGCAGGAGAGCCCGAGTGTTGGGGGAATTCCGGCTGTCCTCTGGTGTCGCTGGACATCACTGGTGAAAAAAGCACTAATACTGCAAATGCATCAATAATGCAATATAGACTTCAAAATATATTTGAGTAAAAGTGGCATCAAAATGTACTTGAAGTACTAAAAGTACTCACTGTGTTTTCAAACGTATAAAAACCTTTAGAAAATGTATGCAACGCTTTGAGAGTTTGTAGATTGTCTATTTTCAAATGACCGAAATGTATATGGCTGAAGTGGTTAATGTAATAATCATCAAAATCTACACTTAACTACATTTTTCAAATAATTGTAGTGGAGTAAAAGTACAATATTTACCTCTGAGATTGAATGTGGAAGTAAAAGTATTGGACATTGAAATTTTATTTTACAGAAAAGGGCAAGACTAGGTTGAGAGTAAGCTATTCCAATCAGGGGTCACTATATACATTTTCTTATATTTAGAAGTGATAAGTGATTTAATACTATACTGATCTGGTGGATTGAACCGGAATGCGTTTTTTGTATGAAATGTCACATAATAGCCTAAGTATTAAGATCACTGTTTAACTATAGTTTGACCGTTGATTTTCCCAATTCAAGAGGGATTATGCCAATTTTGCTAGTGCTAATGCTTTTTACCCCTGTTAAAAGTAGCCTACATTATATTCTACTTCATATTATATTCTTTGTCATGCTACAACAATGGCTGTTTCTCACTCTCAGATGGACTTGGACTTTATATTCTGCATATCATAAGCTATATTTAACTATTTATAGATAAATAGACCTGTGTGGATCCTGAGGGAAATGTACATGCAAAAAAACAATAATTGATTAACAATAAAGCATTGATCGTTAAGGGTAACGACTATCAATGCGTCGTGTATACATGCTGTGCATAGGCTGTGAGATGTCAATCAATGCTGTACATTGATTGCATATTATTGGCATTGTTCCAGTGAGATTACATTTTCAAGAGAGATGTGGGGCTCTTGAAGACCACTGTCTTTTCCCCTACTGTATGTCCACTATAGCTGCGTTGCTCTGCAAGAAAATAACTGCAAGCCATCTGCATGTTGATGTCTATGATCCGATGCATCCATTATAATTCAGGACAGAAAAGAAGATGATCCTTCTAACAAACATTTGAAAACTAATTTTGGATCTACACATACACACAGTTTCAATTGCAACTTTTTAATAGGTTTTCATTCAACACAAATTTATCGGCAGTGCAGAATACCGATGCCCAGCATTCCCTTTTTTGTTATTTGTAGTCATTCAGATTACATACTTTTATGCAGTCTGTCAGAAAGCTAATTATTGAACCATCTGCAGTTATTAGACTCAAATCACGGGCTTCTAGGTCTTGCGGATGTAAGTAATGCATTTCAAATGTGTTACTGCCTAAGGTGCCAATTTATTAAATGTACACATTCAGGATTTGATGCTGCTAAATACTACATGATACACTCCCCAAGGCGTAACATGAGGAGAGAACAATTGCATGCTACCCACTCCACTAGCAATGACTGGAGATTGCACATCCCACACATCCAGAATGATCCATATGTGCTAGTTATGCATTAGTAATCCTGTGTAAATGGGGTTTTGCCGGGAATAAAATGTCATGTTTTAATGACTGTCGGGTGCTTCTATGAATATGAAATGCATGGACAAGAATCCTCAATGTACAGTGGAACAGCCAGGGAAGAGTTCATATTTCTCTTCAGTGAGAAAGTGGTGATATGGGACTAGACAGTTTATTTATCGCTATATTTGGCATGCTTATTTGTCACAGTAATACTGTATGATGTTGTTCTCACTTTTAGATAAGCAACTTATCTACTCTGTATTGCCTAAATAATACGATAAGATTGAATCATTCCTCATAAGAAATGTTTCTTGCATCATCCAGTAATATATCTTGATAGATACCCAATAAAAGGAAATGGATTTCACCTCCAAATACAGTACTGTATAATTTACAGTCATATGAATTAATTTATCCACTGTGACTTACAATGTGCAAGCTCACAGTAAGTGCCATAAACCAGTCAACAGGGTAAAGGAATTAGAGTGTGAAGGAAATAAGTACAACAATAAACAAATAACTAGGATAACAAATGATCAGCCAGAGCTCCCTGTAATGTATGATAAAATACTGTAAAAGTTATTTATTTTTACATTGATTCTCTATGGAGAATAATATGGGCTCATCGTCTCATATAAGCATTGTGGTCCAAAAAATAAACAAGCTGTCTCCGCGATATTGTCAGGGAGGTGCCTCTGGAGGTGCCTCATTGAACTCTTTCAAGTCCGCACTGAAGACACATCTGTTCACTTTGGCTTTTGGCAACTAGTTTTGTTTTTGTTTTCTTTTGTCTTGTTAAGCGTCCTTGGGTTTCTTGAAAGGCGCTATATAAATCCAAGTTATTATTATTATTATTCTGTATCGTTTACGACAGTCAATCACTTATATTTGATACAGTCTGTTTCTAGTGAAAATTTAACTAATTCAGCAGCCTTAACATTAGTGTTTTCTCTCAGTCAGTTGATTCTTCATATCCATATGAGTGAAATGGCCGGGATGAGATGTTATTTTTTCAAACACAATTCTTATATGAGGCGATCTAAAATCCCCCTATGGGGATTACAATGCAAATAAAAAGTACATGAACCTGTGTACTTGCGCCCTCTACCGATATTGACGTCAGACTTCGGTGCTCTTTAGTATAACAAACACACCATAATGATAGATTAAGGGCCCTATCTTGTGCATTTGTTATTGTTTTGAGAGAAAAAAGAGAAAATAACAGATCTACGTGAACCCATTGTGTGCTATGTACTGTAGATCGGCTATTTTCACTATTTTAAAATGTGTCATTATGAGCTACTGTACATCAACATGTGAACGTGCCATGTGTGTTTCCAGTTCAAAGCTGCTGCTGAGCCAATCAAATGAAGCAATTGAAAAATGAACTTTGCTGAAACAAGAAACTGCTAGGTATGCTACCTTCTGAAAACTGAGCCATTATGACAGAAGCGTCAATGAGGGGAGCGTTTGGATCTCGCTCAAAGAGACTTCCCAGGGTGACCAATACTATATATATACACACTATATACTATAATAGGAGGTCATGGTGCATCAGCAAGCGTTGGGAGGAAGTCACTCAAGCTTGAATTACATATCACACATCAGCGTTGTTCAGTGTAAGTTTCATTCCAGCCTCTAGTCCCTGTCATTTCCAGACTTCAGACTTGGGATCAACTGTATCATCCCCCACTAGGAAATGTGCTTGGTCCAGTGCGCCAGACATAAAAACATAAGAGATAAGATCCACAGTAAAACAACAGAATACACATTTAGACTAATGCATAGACGCATCACACATTCAATCACATCACATCACATCAAGTATTTTAAAGAGTTACTCCTCCAGACCACCCAGGGTGGTTACAATGTAATAGTGATTAAAGGTCAAAGAATAAGTAGCCTGAGCTAACGCTAGACATTTCTGGCCTAGATGGAAGGGCCGCGGCTCAGAAAAACGCACACCCTGATTGGTTCACCGATCTGTCCGTCAGCCCGGTCTCTCCCCCCCCAGTGCAGCACTGTTATTGTGTCGACCAGAAGCAGAAACCACTGGTTGCTGGAGTATACCATTCTAACAGACTGTCAAAGTTATTTCCACAGAGTCGGCACACGTTTCTTTTTTTCTTAGACGGTGTGGTGGGTTCTTCAGCCATTCTCCTCATTTTCTTCGCTTAGCCTCGTTTGAATTCCACTGGTAATAATTTCCTCACGGTGTTATTTTGAGGGGTGCACACCGCTCAGAGCCCTGACGTCACATCATTTGGAGCGATCCCACTTTTAGGCCAGTGCAGCCCATGCGTAAATCCAGGCTTTAATTTTTCGCGCAGACGAAATGAAAGCCTGGGTATTGAGGCTAAAGGATAAGTAATACTTTAGTTAAACTTACTTAGAGCTATATTATATATGGAGGACGGAAAATCCCCGGCCATTCATTTCAATGAAAGTTGCTCACCCAGCACATACGTCCCACTTTCCTGGTATTCGCAAATCACAGTGGTCATCATAACCAGATCCACATAGTGCCCCTTATGTGTGTATTTCTCAAACATGTTGCAGCTCATGTGACACCAGCAGTGTTGTAGCCATCATTATTAATTAAAAAGTTTAAAAAGATCACTATGGCATGCTCCTATAGAATGATTGGTATAGTTTGGCACCAAACTATACCATTGCTTGTCAACCTTGCTCTTCCTTGGCTTATAGAGAGTATGCACAGGCATGATTTTCCCATCAGGACACGCCCCCCTCATCTAGACTGAGTGGCAAAACATTGAGCAGCATGGAGTGTTAGAGTTTGGAAGCGCTTGTTGGAAATCACTCAACCGTCCTGCGTACCACCTGTTTCTAAATGTCACATAATGCAGGAGGCAGCAAAATGTTGTGTTATTGAAAACAAGCACTTCCAAACTCTTACACTAAAAATAATCAAATGCAGGGCATTTCTTGACAGAAAGTAGCTCATAATGTGTCTATGGTGGATTTATATGAAACTCAAGCCTGAGGAAGGTCGCAAGACCGAAACGTTGCTTCTTAATAATAAATGCTCTGAACCTAGCAAGTGGCGGTGTGCATGTGCGTGTGCGGGTGACACTCCTTTCTACATTGTATACATGCCTCGTCATCATTGCACCTGCTCCAAATTACCTACCGGGTGTGCGGAGTTTTATGAAACAAAAACTTTGCCGATAGAAAGAGGATAATTCAAGCTTTTCGTACAACTGCAATGTTGGCGAGTTTAACATTGTTTAATGCAATCAGACAGGACTTTTCTGTTTGGATGAATGGGCTGTCAAAGCCAGAAAGTAGTTTTTCGCCACGCGCATACCCTCTATTGGTAAAGTAGTAAGTAAGCCTTGCAGATCCATGAGGCCATAGGGCAGGAGCCTATCCCCTGTTAGCTTGGCTTATTGGTAGCATGCACAACTAGTTTGACACTGATCGATCCAGCCAGTGGTTCTATATCCTCTCATACCAGTCAGAAATGTAAGTAAAACTTCTGCCCGGGGCCAAATAAGTCCAATTGTGAGGCAGACAGAGACCCTAGAGGCCATGGGCTGACTTACAAATACCATCTGCTAAAGTGCCACATTCTTTGTTCTAGTTCACTTCAGGCTGTCAATCTGCCTGGGGACATTGCCCCAATACAGTTCCATACAGGGACACAAACATGTGTGTGTGTGTGTGTGTGTGTGTGTGTGTGTGTGTGTGTGTGTGTGTGTGTGTGTGTGTGTGTGTGTGTGTGCGTGTGCGTGCGCACGCAATTTAAATGTCAGATGTGTCATCTGCATGCTATCTTTTTGGTTATAATGTACTACATTTATACTTCATGAGTGACATTTAATATGTGCTACTATCAGGTGCTACTGTATGACAAGCACCTCACTCAACAATCACATTTTTGTCAGCGTGTCATAGCAGTACATAATGGAACAAAATAATCGGGTACAGGTAGTCCTCATAACATCGATTGCTACAGTATTACGAGCTAAGCACTGTTATCCAAGGTTAGCGGTATAAGCACACTAACATATTTAAAAAGCTTGTGGCATGCTACCACTGACAGGCTGTGTGTGTGTGTGTGTGCGTGTGCGCGGCTACAGAATGAGAAACAGTAGACAGAAGGACATATATTCGCTTTCATTTCACTGACCTGATAGCTATATAAAAAGCTCACTATATTGTAATATCACAGAATACACCAAAATTAAGTGAATAATAATCTCTCTCATCACTCATTCTGTTTTTCCTCTTAAATTCAACTTCACACCAGCTGCTGGGAAGACATTCTGTTGTTTGTTGCTGAAGCAAGTTTGAACGCAAAGTCAAAGTGTCATTCTTGTTACAATAATAATAGTGGGGCTTCTAGGTAGTAGTAGTAGTAGCGGCCTTCAGTCTCGAGAGACCATGGCACTTGAATTGGATCAGGTGGTGCTGAGGGAACAGTACTTTGTGTGTCTGAGCAGCCCAACACATGAGTGACAGTCTCTTTGGCAGTGATGGCATTTGAATGCACTGCCGTCGCCTGCTGACGCCGATTTGACAATAGTTATAGTAGGGATAGGTCAGAATAAGCGAGCATTTCCGACCCCCATGAACATTGGGCATATAGTCATGGATCTCCATATCTGGCCATAATGGGCATACAGGCAGACACATACAGAGATCTCCACGTAAGGACAATTGGGCATTAGGGACCCAGACAGCTATTGCATTTTCAGATATAGATTGCATCATTTGACAGTTTGGAATCTGCAGTCTATTTACATCATATTATGATTAGTCAAATTATGAAATATTACTGGCTTGGCTTGGGTCTTTGTTGAAGTATTAGCCTATATATCGGCTTCCTCAAAGTGTTCTGACTGCGAGGGATAAGAAACGAATGTACATATTTATAACTCTTGATATTATTAATTTAAACTTTGATATATACAGCGGTGTGGGTGGTGTGTGTGATGTGTGGTTTGTGTTTGCACGAGAGACTCGGAGAGAGAAATTCTGATTGATGTGCATTATGTTCCATCTCAGCATAAACTGAAAGTGAAGATTAGAAAAAAGTGGGGAATCAGCTAAATGTGGTTGGTTCATACTACGTAAGCAGGATAAGTAAAAAATACACACACAAGCACGTGCCTATTGAGTTAGTCTCTTGCATTTGCCAATCTGCTTCATTCTGAAAATCAGAGACAGATGTTTGATAACCCATGACTTTACATTTCCTTGCTCTCTCTCACTCATTCTGTTTTTCCTCTTTACATTCAACTTCACACCAGCTGCTGGGAAGAGATTCTGTTGTTTGTTGCTGAAGCAAGTTTGAACGCAGTCAAAGTGTCATTCTTGTTACAATAATAATAATAGTGAGGTTTCATGACAATAGTTATAGTAGGGATAGCTCAGAATAAGTGAGCATTTGATTATTTGTTCCAGAGGGTAAAAGTTCAATTTTAATACATAATTTATATAATACATAATACATAAGTCCAGTGTTCCACCACAACCGGGACTCTCTGTCCCCATGTGCTAAACCAACAACGTTTGCACAGTTTTTTAACCATTTTCCATCTCTTTCATCTCGTGAATAAATAATTATCTCAAGCTGAATAAGTAATTGAATCAGTTTTAAGATGTGTAAATTGGACACATAAAAGCACTGTCAAACATTTAAAAAGATGTGTGTGTGTGTGTGTGTGTGTGTGTGTGTGTGTGTGTGTGTGTGTGTGTGTGTGTGTGTGTGTGTGTGTGTGTGTGTGTGTGTGTGTGTGTGTGTGTGTGTGTGTGTGTGTGTGTGTGTGTGTGTGTGCAATTTAAATGTCAGATGTGTCGTCTGCATGCTTTCTTTTTTGAGTGGGGCAACCACTCCAAGGAACAGCAATGTCCGTATGTGTCGTTAATGAGCACCAGTGTACCATGTACCAGTAGGGGCCAGTAGGGGCGCTGCATTGTTATAATGTACTACATTTAATTTATACTTCATGAGTAACATTTAATATGATCAGGTTAGAAAGAGGTTTTAGAAAAGAAATACAGACAGGTTACCACAGTTTATGATTCAGCTTTCATCAGATTTGAAACTAACAAATCTATCCGAATCTCCGATCTGAAGAAAGTATTGAGAGGACCCGACTCTTCTGATCGTTCTCATTCCCAAAACCCACTTCTTCTGGTACCTCCAAATTAGGGACTGCGGGCCATATCTTGGGCCACCCCTTACCCCTTATCCCTCAACATTGTGAGCTTGTAGATCGGCTATTTGAACTATTTTAAAAGGTTTTCCAAAATAGTAAAAGGTGGCAAATGCGTTTAAGGATAAGGGGTATAGCACTTTGTTTGGGAAAAACACTCTTTTCCAAATTCATAAACCTCATAATGTAGTTGTCTGTATAATGCCATCTGTAACATTACGAACAGTGGAAGACTGACCTCGGGGAGGAATTGTGCGACAGCCAAATGGGCAGTGGCACTTGACCTCATTCATTCCTCCTCTACTGATACAAGTAGTTGTTCTGAGGGTCCACTTAACTAATGGTAAATTAGCTCGAATCTATCCTACTATGGACCCTTCTTGTCCATGCTGTAAAGCACAACCAGCAGACCATATATTATGCTCTGGTCCTGCCCTAATCTCAACAAGTTCTGGTCTGATATATTTAACGCTTACTCAAAGCTGTTTCAAAAGGTCATTACCCCATTTGTGCACTATTTCGCTTTACACCAGATAGGCCAGTCAATCTATGCTAAAGAAATACATTGCAATAGTAACGTGATATCGTTTTTTATTGGTCCTAATACCCTCCTACATCATACATTAAAAGTTTTCTTTCATGTATTTAGTGGAACATAATTCTTTTCAGGTTAAAAGTGGGGGTTAGTTCGGCCCAGGGTGCAACGGTCATGGCTATGGCCGTTTTTAGCCCAAGGAGTGCTTTTCGTGCAAAACTAATACTGTACTTGCAATGGGTTCAGATTGAGAATCATGAAAACACCCTAGTTTGACACGCCAGAAACAAACTAGAGAAAATCAAATACACGCTTAAAGGGTAGACCTGTTAAAAATTCAAGGAGATTTGGACCCCCTTCTGTGACTATCCGAGAGCTTACAGGTGCCATTACAAACCATTAAACTGGAATTGGGGGATACTGCCGATGCTTTTCAATGTGAATGGAGTGGTTTGTAGCCATTTCCAGATTTATGCAAATTTCTGTTCGGTGTGAATGATGGCATCCTAAACATGCTAATATCATTGAGCTTTAAATGATAATCATAACTTTAAATAGGACTGCTAAGGAAAATACAGTAGCCTGCGTAGCAAACTAGTGACATCAAGCCAAATTTCCATTTTGGTTCTCATTGTTACATTCTTCTAAAAACCAGAAAAATATAACAGACATTTGATCTGCTAAATTGCATGTACGGCTTGTACGCGTCTTTGAACTTCAAAAGAGTTCAGAAGAGAGCAAACTCTGAGTGAACCTTTCCAGTAGACCGGGGGGGGGGGGGGGGGGGGGAGCATATCAGAGAATATCAAAACACCCAACTACATAATTTAGCTTCGGATTTAAACGATTCTATTTAACTATCATCATCACTATTTAATATCAATGTTCTTTTGTCAGGTGTGTGCTGTCTGCTGTGAACAAAAAGTGTATCTCAGCCTTTTTTCAGCCTTACTGTCACATTTCCAAATGTAACCAAGCAAACAAGGTAAAAACAATAATAAAATAATAATAAATACAAGGAACACAAGTTATACTCAAATGCCCAGGTTAAAAAACTTTAATATAAAAATGCCCCATACTGTTGGGTACATAACATAATACAATTCAGGTATGAAGCTGTGGGGCGTATAAGATTCACCCCAGGGCAGCATTTGGTCCGCGGGCCGCACTTTGGACACAGCTGCAGTAGACTAAGGAGTTTGAACACTTCAAATCAATATGGTGATCAGTACACTTGCAATATCCTCACAAAATGTAAAGCCACATATTTCCTTTTTTTATGAATCCACCTGTTAGAAGTACTACTTGTGTCTGGCTTGAAAATTCCTGTTAAAATAAATAGTAACCTCATCGTAATATGTATAGTGGGAAGATACCAATGATGTGGACACATTGTCAATAAACAGACAGGGATGATGTACTTGTATTAAGGTCTAAGGGCCCTATTTTCATCAGTGCCTTACCCATCATCCCTAAACTTATTTGTTTTACCATTTTGAAAAAATATTACAAAATTGCCGATCGACACGTTGTGAACTTCAATTCTTTTTTTTACAAAATAGTAACAAAAAAAGGTTTAGGGATAGGCTCTTATGAAACTAATGGTTAGGTGTGTAGCAACTCAGGCCAGGTCAGGTTGTGGTCTCCTGGTGGTGCTATAATAGGCCAATGAGAAAAAGGTGCTAATATAAGGCCATTCTGGAAAAATGTGGGGCAGAGGTTCGTCGTTGCCTTCCAGCGAGTGTGTGTGTGCAAATTTTGGCATCGACCGGGTTACGGGGTTATATGCGTGTGTTTGTGTATATGTATGGTGTGTGTATTTGTTTATACAAGGCTCTTATACAAATGATCAGGGTGCAGCTCACAAAGAAAGGCAGTAAAAAAGCAGTCATCTTGCAATGTTTCAAAGATCAAGATGTAGCTTCCCCACCAGTAATGATAATCCCCCATGGCCATATCTAAGAGATATATTCATATCTAAGAGATATATTCATATCTAAGAGATGTATTCATATCTAAGAGATATATTCAAATGCATTGAAGTGAGGAAAGATTCTTATCGGCTTCAATCTTCTTCGTTGCGGGTGAATGAGATATAGTCATTCAAAATCTCACCCTCAAAATTTGAGGGAAATGGCTCAGGTGGTTTGTGCTAAAGTGAAATCCAGATATACTTAATTTACTGGTGGGTGTGTCTACAATACATACTTTTAACAATGTGCACTTTTATGTCCAAATTCTTCCTCCTTATATAATAGTAATAGCCTACCTGATGATCATGTTTTTTTATGGATGTTAGTTTCACACAATGCCAAAAGCCTAATGCTTACGTACGTACATCCCTGTATCTGTATCTGACATTTCACATTCTTATGACAGTGGAGAGCGGCAGTGGCTCAGGAGGTATGAGCGGCCGTCTTGGAATCCGAAGGTTTCCAGCTTTGATCCCCGGCTCCTCCTGGCTACAGGTATGTGTCGGAAGTGTCTTTGAAAGACTGAACCTGTAATTACTCCCCCCCCCCTCCCCCGTATGTGAATGTGTGTGAATCGGTGAATGGGAAATGCATTGCAAAGTGCTTTGGAGAAAAGCGCTATTACAGTGAGTTGAGTAAGAACAGTTTTACAATCGCAGACAGTGCACCAATCTTGCAAATACAAAAGGCAAGCACCCACACATTTGCACACATTTCATCCCTGATTGCTGAGAGATCACAAACGCAGACTATCCATCCACTATACTGTAGATTCCAGGCCTTATGTGAACAAACAAGCATAGCAGAGAGCTAGTGAGATTTATGTTGTCTTGGTTGCCTAATGCATAAAATAGGCCACTTTTAGATAAACTCAGCAACATTGCATGCAAGTGTCATAAACTTATGTTCTACAGTTGTATTCACATTTATTGATCTAGCAAAACTAAGGTGAACCATTAAGCAAAAGTATTACCACAGATTTGTGGCTATTTTCATTTAAATCACATTTAAATCTTAATTAACATAACATTTAACACAACATAACATTAGCATGACACTTCAAAGTAGCTTGCATGTAGTGGATTTCCAGCCTAGTCACCAGAGAACACATTGGCACTGTGCGCTTCTGCAAATCACAAGATACATAGAAGATGGAAGAGAGAATACGAGAACATGGTTCCACTATTGTGGCTTTGTAATAAGTAATAAACACCCTCCAAGGTGTGTAGATGATGCTAAAGTAAGTGGCAAGCAGACGTAAGCCGTCCTCCCCCCAGGCATGCAGTCAGTACTTGCACTGGAGGCAATTAATTACTGAGCCTATAGCACTATCTATGCAACCATTAGGAATGGTGTGATGGAGAAAGAGATTCAGGGAAGCATACCTGTCCAAAGCTGGTGTATGCATGCATGTGTCTTAGTGATCTGATGGGAGGGTTTGTGAAAACAAACAGACAAATGAATAATGCAGGAGAGGTGTGCATGCATGTATGCACATTGCACACGCACCCTTGATCATGCACACACGCACGCACGCTCGCGCGCACACACACACACACACACACACACACACACACACACACACACACACACACACACACACACACACACACACACACACACACACACACACACACACACACACACACACACACACACACACACACACACACTCCAATAACCATGGGGCCTAAGTGCATTGCTAGAAAGAGAGATTAATGTGCTGGGCACTTCTTTGTACATTCCCCAAAGGGCAGTGAGATGTTAGCATGTTACCATGGAAATTAAAACGTTTACTTAGAGGAGGGATAGACATGGTGGAAAGGAGTCTATTGAATAATAATGGGGTGTGTGTGTGTGTGTGTGTGTGTGTGTGTGTGTGTGTGTGTGTGTGTGTGTGTGTGTGTGTGTGTGTGTGTGTGTGTGTGTGTGTGTGTGTGTGTGTGTGTGTGTGTGTGTGTGTGTGTGTGTGTGTGTGTGTGTGTGTGTGTGCACGCGTGTGTGCGTGTTATTATCACCGATGTGCATGGTATCTCAACCGCAGGCTAGCTTAAACAAAGAGGATTTGAAGCAGTGTTCTTTCTTCATGTTGTTCACACAGGTTACAGTGAAGAGTGTCATGCAAATCAGGTGTGGTTTGGCTCATTGCACTGTAGTGCTGGAAACTAAGTGCTGTACCTTTTGAGGTATTTGTAGTACTTTACTTGAGTATTTCCAATATCCAAAAAAGTGTAATGCTTTATGGTGTCGTCCATAAAGCATTAACCATACATACATACATTAACCACTTCAGCCATATATATATTTCGGCTATTTGAAAATACGCACCTGTTACATCTTCTACCATCGGGGTGACGGTACACATTACCTTTGCTGCTGGCTAGGGCTTGTAGATTGTTTGTTCCCATAAGTGTAGGACTTATAAACAAGCAGGCCCCATATCAGTTCTGTGCATAAAATACAATGCAAGAGAGGATAGTTCTGTCAATGTATTGTGTGATCTGCTTTTTGTATCCTGATGACTGCTTGGCACAAGACACATTTCCACATTTCCGTAAGGTCAAATAAAGTATCTATCATTGCGATGCATTGTGAGCTTGTTTCACTGGTGCTGAACCAGTTTTAATAATTAAAACATTTGAGTACTTTTTCCATTACTATTCTATTCGATTATAAGTTCTGCCGTCCACCTGATTTGGGGACAGAAACATTCTCTTTTTTTAATTCATGTTCCTCTTCACTGTCGGCGACGTGACTATGTGACTATTGCAGGTCTCTGCTCTAGATTCCATAATGTTCTGCTCATACTAGACTAGAGGATTTCAAGGATTTTAAACTGGGCTGAAGTGATTCTGTTTGTACACACCTCACACTGCAGGATAATTTGGGCAGATAATCGATTCGGTCCAACCTCAATTGGGGAACAGGAGGGAGCCTCGAATCTGGCCTAACATCTGCTCAATTATCCTGTAAGTGTTAGGGCCAGCATTACCAAACTAACCAGTTTGATTACCAATCAGTGAGATGGTAGAAATCGTCTCAACCATTGTGTCATTAGCTGCCTTTTTCAGAGATTGCTTTGTTGTACATATTAGTAGGCTGTGCCTTCAATGACTGCCTAAAACGTTTATGTGACCAAACATGGCATTTTGCTGGATTTTTGTTTTTTTCTGATGCATATGAAAGTAGACAATCAAAGCTATAATAATATATACGATTTATATAGCGCTTTTCTGGGTACCCAAAGTCGCTTTACAGAAAGAAGTACAGTCATATTTATTAGAAAACTATTTAAAAAGGTTTAAAAGGTTAAAAGCTATACTTGTATAGATTGACTCAAACGTTTTGTACATTTCTTACAGAATAAATGTGACTTCACACATGACAGTCACATTCTTTCTCTAATCTCTGACAAAAACAAAAGCACCTTAGACTACATTGCATCTGAATGCTTCTAGCTCAAGCATGGGCCAAGGTGAAGCATTCCTTCTATTATCTATTGTTATGCTTTATCTCAGAGAGCTTGCCAACAGGGCGCTCTACTGCTTCCTGGATCATTCATTCAGAATAGAATAACTCATGTTAACTTAATGTTAATTTATTTGGATAATATATTTGTATTGTGTGGATTTTTTATATTGCCCCTTGGACTCCACAGCCCGAGATACTCACACAAAGGCTTTTTGGTTGTTCCAAAGTTTAGGCTGAAAAGCAATAAATAAAAGTCCTTGTTAGTGTTATTTATTTATTTCAATTTAACCTTTATTTAAAAAAACATTTAGATTAAAAATATATTTTCAAGAGTGACAATGGAGACTATGGGCAGCTGTTGAATTTAATTAATAAATGTTGCATTACATTGGAATGATCTGTATACCATGAGATCAGGGAAGCAGTACATGTCATCTTCTTTCAATTTTAGAGTTTTTTATTGAGCATAGAATAAGGTTATGGATGGGCGGATTTAGGGGGGTGCAGGGGGTGCACTGCACCCCCTGGCAAAAAAAAAAAAAAAAATATTTATTTATTTATTTATTTATTTCAAACTTAACTTATGGCTTCTGACTGTAGTTTGTAATCATCTCTCTTATCATGATATGATGACTCGCTGTACGGCTGTAGTGCATGTGTGTATGTGTGTGAGCTGCTGTACTACCTAAATAACTCATTTTTAGGGGTTAGGGCATTGTAAAAACGCTAAAATAATAAAATAAAGGTTAAAAAACTCGCCAAGCAGTCGCACCCCCTGGCGTCAAGTTCAAAGTCCGCCTACAGGAAAAAATGTAGTACATATGGCATGCTTCTTTTTCTATTTTTACATACAAATACAGAGAACAGACAGGGAACAGGACAGTTCTGATATTACATGGACAGAATTGTTTTTGAGTTGGTTTGAGTGGTCACAAAACTGAAACTGAAACTAAACAAAAATTAGACTAAACGAAACGGAACGTGAGACAAGACGAGTAACAACCCCCCACCCTCCCACTTGGAACTTTGACACCTTTTTCTCTCATTGTATACATTTGTTTTAATAGGGTAAATAGTAGTAATAGCCAGCAAGGATTTCATGAGCATAAGAGAAGAGAAGAGAAGAGATATATGAGAAGTAGAAAAGAGAGAAAGATAGACGGAAGTATAAGGAGTGGGGTTGGTGTGCAGAGTAGGAGGGGAACATCATGGTTTATAACCATTGGTCTATGGGATGTTCAGCAGACTTGAGAGATTCCCGAGATAGGTTATTGTCGGACCCCAGGAGGAGATGAATCCTCCTGGAGAGCAACGTAGATCGAATTTAATTTTTTCGAGA
The DNA here is from genome assembly GCF_963924005.1 of Protomyctophum bolini. Classification (NCBI taxonomy): domain Eukaryota; kingdom Metazoa; phylum Chordata; class Actinopteri; order Myctophiformes; family Myctophidae; genus Protomyctophum; species Protomyctophum bolini. Next base: position 14,473,637 of record NC_137862.1, on the reverse strand, counting down.
TTCAGGAATAGCATGGTGTCTTTCAGCCAATGGTCTGGTTTAGGGGGGAGTGGAGATTTCCATTCTAGGAGGATTCTCCTTCGAACGTGTAATGATAGAAAGGCTATACAGTTATGAACCTTTTTGTTACACTTAATATTTTTTGGAAGTACACCAAAGATTGCCACTTCAGGACAGGGGAGTAAGGATATACTAAACATTTCTGATAAGTCATGTCATCTTCTGACTTAACTGTTTAGAATAGATTTTATGTACCTTTTAGATTTCACCTATTATTTATGCTTCCCTGTCTGTTATATGAAAAGGAAGGCCTATATAGGCTACACTAGTTGAAATTCAACTGAATGTCACATGCAAAGCGTGGCCCAGCAAATAGACAGAACAAAACCTCTACTGTGGAAAAGCTATACAAGCTTGAAGGAGAGTGGAATTAAATGGGGATTAAAATTCTGCCCTGCGTATAATCGTTTGTATGTGTGGGGCTACGATAGGAAGAGTGGTCTGCTCCGTTGACTCAATTATTTCATTGTGACATGTTTGCTTGCAGCCTTGCACACACATGTAGTTTGTACTCATGCCTACTACAGCCAATTAATGCACCAAGGGGGGGGTGCGGGTGGGGGGGGGGGGGGTGCGCGTGTGTGACTGTGTGTGTGCGCGTGCAGTTGTTTTGGGAGTGTGGGTGAGTTTTGCCCTCAGGTCTGTTGGTACTGAAGAAGGAGTTAGCAACTAAAGTAGTCTGACTTGGGGGAGGGGTGTGGGGGGGAACCTCTGCTCCATAGGTGCATTTGATAAATCTCAGTGTTATCTAACCTTTGCTTCTGTTATTCCATGCCCTCCAAAGTCTGGTGCTTCTACACCAAAGAGATTTGATTCAAATCAATTATTTATCATCATGCACAGTGCACACACATGCGTACGCACATACCAATGTTGGAAGGTGCTGGCTGAGTAACTGTGGTTTTAACACCAACAAGTAATGTAATAAGTATAGCATTTCTCTTGCTTGCTGCTGGAGAGAGAAATGGAGGCATGTGGAATCGGCTGCCAAAGAAGAGAAAGGGCAGTGTGGAAAACTGTCTTTATTAACCCATTTAGTTTTCTGAAAAACCTGTGTTTCTGTCAGTGGTTCTCAAACCTATTCATGTCAAGGATCCTCAAAATTGTATGTAATGTATATTTGGCCACCAACCCCAATCTCAAAATATTTTGCTCCAGGGAACCCCATTAAATATATTTAATATATAATATATATAATATTTTGAGATTTGCTCAAAATATTAAGATTTTTTTTAAATAGCTGATCTACAAGCTTGTAGCTTGTATATCTGCAAATTTTAAGCAGTTTAAAGTTTAAAATAGCTCAATGGTGGTCAAAAGCTACCACCATAAAATACGTTCCAGGTCTTATAATGGTAAGCCTGGTGGGCTGATGAGGGATCCAGAAACGGAAGCATTGTCATTGTGATTAAAGAAGGCTTTTGATTGCTTTGCTGAAATGGGTAATAAGAAGCTGCATAGGCACTTGTTTCAGATTGACAATACTAACAGGAGTAATATTCTGCACACAACTGCAGGCAATCTACCATTTTCAGAAGGACTCTGAAAAGCACTAACACACAAAGCTACAGCGTTGTTATTTTTTAAAGTAAAAAATCATACAAAGTATTCACATTCCACACAAACATATTTCATCCACAACGACGGTTTTGTTTCACACTGACGTTCTGTTGCCTCAGAGACAATATTCGCCTCACTGCCCGTTTCTGGTTTTGAAACCTCTACCACCAACAGATAGCTATACATGCAGGGTGTCTGGAAGCAGATAGTCTTATATGCACTGTGACGGATTAATCCTTCCTATAGGGCCGTGGCACTACACCAAATTAAAGGCCCCATGTGATTCACTCGTCCGTAACACAACAAAAACAGTAGTTTTTTACCCCACACGGTAACTCTGTCATGACATGTCAATTCTGTCAAAAATAATCAAAGTACAGTACAAAGCACAGTACACTGCAATACAGTACAGAGCACAACAATAATGTATACTTGCACCGCTCAGTTCACACACCGATTAAGAAGCTGTTGGACGACTGAAAACCCTAGCAGGGTTTCATGTGTTGCATTACATTGAAATCGGTGACCGATGAATATGGTTTAACTTTAGACAGAAGCAACAACTGTACCTATTTGAAATCCTCTCCCACATGGCCCTGCAAGCTGTGGGCGGTGGCGCTTAAGCGTCACTAAATTCCATTGTTAATCCGGACCTGCTACATGATGGAAAAACATTGACAATTAGACTAAAGAGGATTTATATTTTTGTCTGAGGGTGATTTTTTTGCTACTTGTTTGTTATTTCCCATGTTCACGTTAGCTGACCATACTACTCTAGTCTACACTAGTATGTCCAGTATTAGATACGGTATCCTGAACCGTGTGCCGCTTGTCTGCTTAGATGAATCAAGTCTCCTTGGCTCTGAATTAAGTAAAGTAAAGTCTCCACTCTCCACCCCACACCTAGGTTGGAGTGGGATTTAAATATGTATAACATTATGTTCTGATCCAGGAGTCATTGCCAGGTCAAACCCCACCCTACATATTGCACTGTGTTTTACCCGTTGATGAATAAAATGGTAATAAAACGGTTCAAATTTAGCTGACACTATACGATCACAAATCAGATTAATCTTTTAATCCCTCCACAGTTTTTCAAACATTAGCCAGTGTAGGCATACAGAATTATTGCCATAGTGACTGAAACCCGATTATTGCTACTTAGGTTTAACTCCATGCCATGCCTGCGTTTTTTCATGTAGGCCTTCATTGGAATTTATATACAGTAAGTCAACATTTATATAACCAGGCTGAAAATGGTGACAAGGATGCTTGAGCAGACTGGAGGGCTCTGTCTTCTCTGGGTATTATGGTTCCGTTTCTCCACCTTTGGCGGGGATCATCCGCATCATTTGGATTAATCTGGCCCAATGCCAATTAACGTTCATTGGTTTTTTTAGAGCTTTTGATCGATCAAGTCGAGACGCTGCTCACTTTAGCATTGAGTTGGTGTTGTCAATAACACTGGAGCACGCCATCTTGAATTTCTCATGCACCCTCGGCCATCTGTTTCTTTTATCTCAAATTCCTTGTCCCAGATGGCATTTCTGGTCAAAACAAGGTTATTCCACGGCCCATAGCCGACGCTGTGATCCTCGCGATCATGGTTTCTCTGCCCCCGTCGGGGGACCGGAATTGATATGCGACAACACACACACTATTTTGACAGCATTACATCCGGTTGCGGATTTTTGGCTCTTCAAAATAAGGGTTGAACGGGGGAAAATGCTGGCAATACCAGGAGAATTAATGTATTAATTCTGTCCGGGTAATGTGAAAAACAGTGTGATACAGATGGACACATTACTCATTTTTCTTAACGATCTGTTTTAGCAATGTGTTCCATGCTACCATACCATTGCTTGATACAACACTGTTTGTTTCATTGACATCTTCTGGCATGTCTCGTCTGATATGCATGTGTATTAGACCCTAATGTCTCTGTACGTCTGTCTGTGTGTAATCCACGTAACTCCACCGATAATTTCGACACACGCGTTCCACACCACCGCAGGGGGTGTAGTGGCCGGTGTTAGAACCGCCCCAAAAAGGCCTCTGCCCGGGCTCTGGACAGGGCCTGTATATGGCTCCATCCTGGAGCTGGCCTGTTCTGACATCTGCATAGACTCCATATTTGGGCATGCCTAACAAAGAACTCCATATATGGCCATAAAAGGGACACAGACATAATAACTGGGTGGATATCAATGTTTGATATGTATATTTTATACTATACTTTGTCGATTACTTTTGATGCAGTAATGGTATTTCTATTTTATTTTTATGTGCCGGTTAAAAAGGTCTTAAAAGTCTCCCGACTCACAGGTTGAGAACCACTGCTCTAGGGCAATTTGAATATAGGATATGACATAACTGAGAACAACAACATAACAAGTTTGTTAGTTAGTGAACAAACTTTTACCCTGCAGAGGTAAAAGGCATAGAAGAAGAGATCGAGGCAGAGGTGGTGAACAAAGAGACGGAGCGATTGCAACCAAAGCAACGTGCATTAGAAAATCAGAGCATGAAAGATGAAGAGAGCATTTCCCATGATTTATTCATATAGTTTGTTTTTGGTCTGTCGGCTTACATTTAGAAGCTGTTTATGTGAATACATAAGAGTTTATTTTATTTTTTATTTTGTTGAATAAAAATAAGATCTTGTTGGATATCAACTTCCAGTACAAATCATTAAAGTTCATGTATTATGCAACTACTACTGTAGACGACTATAAGAACATGTTCTTTTTGTACTGTGGAAAGTTGGTTGCACATTTCCTAAACATGAAATATTGTATAAGTACAACACGTACAACAGCCTTTTTACTTTTTAGAAAATGTTTGTTTTGTCAACAAATTGACCTCGCTGAAGTGTGTGAAAATCAAAGTGAGCAAACTCGCTGGCGGGTAACGAGACAGGAATGACCTTGTTTGTCGGATGCTTGACATTCATCATCGACCTGAAGAGTATAGGGCTTTCACTGATGTTCATTATTCAGAGCAGAATTGCAGAGGGTTACACATTTATATTCATATTTCCACTTTCATGATGGCTCTTTAAAATTGCAAGACAAAAAACACTTGTTGGTAGTTATTTGCATTAAGTGAAACCCCAGGCTGATATTGTAGTTTGTTTTCCAGTTCAGGTTAAACATCTACAGCAGATTAACAACATGGCAGATGTCCACGCAGTGCTGTAGCCTACGTACCTTTCAGAAGGTATAGGCTAATTTCTCGCATGGCCAATGGATGAAATGTTTTCCACCAAAACTTCTGCACGTATATCGTATAACCGTAGACTTCACTACACCACTGTGTCCAGGTGTGTGGTTTAAGTCCAAGTCAAGTCCCGGCTAACTGGCATTCAAGTCCAGCATACCTGATTTACAACTCCTGATATTACTCCAATGTTGACATGACATCATAATCTTGCCCGTGGGGGCTATCAGTCTCTGATATTGTCCTATCATAGTGATCACAAGGGTATCTCTGAATAACAAAGAATAGGACCCACACACTGTCAGAAACTTGCAAAAATGTTTGCTGTTATAGACCGATATAACCCTGTCAAGCTATTTTTTTTGCAAGTTTCTGATATGATGTGCATGTCCTATTCTTTGTTTTTCAAAGATCCCCTTTTGATCATATGCACTTTAAGGGCTGTATTTTGCGTGTCTTAAGTACCAGGTCTTATTCCCTAACTTGAGTAAACTAAAGACCTGGAGGCGTGATCAATGCTCTTTGGCCACTCAGAATAGCCAAATGGCATTGATCACGCCTCCAGGTCTTTAGTTTACTCAAGTTAGGGAATAAGACCTGGTACTTAAGACATGCAAAATACAGCCCTTTAATTGTCTTACACACCTGTCACCAACCTTTCGGGGTGAGTACAACATGCCACACTACTTTCGTGTGTGTGTGTGTGTGTGTGTGTGTGTGTGTGTGTGTGTGTGTGTGTGTGTGTGTGTGTGTGTGTGTGTGTGTGTGTGTGTGTGTGTGTGTGTGTGTGTGTGTGTGTGTGTGTGTGTGTGTGTGTGTGTGTGTGTGTGTGTGTGTGTGTGTGTGTGTGTGTGTGTGTGTGTGTGTGAATTCTACCGATGTGCATTGTTCACCCATAGATGACACCACAAATGCTATAAATGCTATAAACGTGATTTTCCCCTTGTTTGGAAATTATTATGTCCAGGATCTTCTGTACTGATAAAGTAATTTATCCATCCAAATACTGGCAATCGTGCAATATTTGACATATCCAGAGAACGGTGATGGCTGAGCTATACCCTTATGGAATAATTCTTGAATATGGCTTATGTCGATGTCTCCTGGAGATATAACAAAGTCACTGAAAACAAACCATCATTACACTTATTGTTTGCTACATTCTATGCAGGCTATCCCTAAGTGAGTCAATAACCTCCAAATGAACTAATGCAATTACAGGATAGCATCGGTATTGACAGAGTATAATCATTATCAGGAGACGTCCAGCCACAAACCTTTCCACATTATCTGAGAAAAAAACAGACAATGGATTTCTGTAATTTTCCAGACACTGTCTGTCAGTGTGCATTTCCAGACTTATGTACAGTGGTGAACAGATTGGAAACATGACCTCAATGCAGTTACAAAATATCACACATTTTATTGGGTTCAAAGCCAAGCCTGCAGACGTTGGCAGCTGCTTAAACCTTTGCACAAACTCGATTTGGCAGTCGGCAGTGTCGTAAAATACTCATGAAAATGCAAGGTCTTGGGCAGGTGAAAGACAGCGTTTGAATGACAAGTGAAGAGATAGTCGATATCTATCTGCTGATATATGCTGTTATTATGTCTCCTGTTTATCTTCCCAAGCACATCTAGGGAAAACGGACAGAATCAAAATTGTAATCAATGTGGAATATCCCCACAATTTCCACAGCATCCAAACCAAATGTATAGAAATAATCTGCAGTCATAAATAATGCTGCTATGTTTTGGAGTAATTTACAGTTTCTCTCCTCTGCCTCCCCAACGCACGCATGCACTCACGCACACGAGACAACCTAATCGGAGGAACTCGATACTAAAAGCTGAATAGAGCAGAGCAATATATAACTATGAGTCAGTTGAACAACTATTCTGTATGTTTTTTGTAACCTGATTTTATGTTATCTCTAGATGTAAATTAGCATTTGCATATTTCCCTTAGCGCCGTGAAGTGGGACAGAAAAAAGCAGCTGAGACATGGACCCTCACAGCACAACAGGAAAGGCCCTAGGTGGAGTCTACACAAGAAGGCACTAGGTGTCACATACAGTAGGTGGACCACATCAGATATGTGGTCCTCTACTGTGACATACCAGGTCACAGAAAGTCAAAGAGAGAAGGAGGCTGACAGGGCACTGCGTCAGGCACCTGAAACTAGTGGCAAGAAAACTGACACTGTGGGAGCCGATCCTCGCTAGCCGAGCGAGGCGCCATGCCGAGTGTTGCGACGGCCACCAGAGCCGACTCAGCGCCGTCCGAGTTACGTCCCGATAGGCAGAGAATAGTAAATATTAGTAGCTCCATAGTTTCCATGCCCCGACAATAGTTAGAAATGACGCGTTCAGCAGGGGGAGTCCTTGACCAGGCTATGTCTGCACCACACTGCATGCGCAGGGTGGTGACACCACAATGTCTATAGTATGCCAGTATGGCCATATTCCAACGTCCTGATAACGGTTGATTTAGTATATTTAATGCAGTGATAATGGATAAATCCGTGATTGACCACACTCTCGCATCGCATTATAATCAACAAGTCGTGGAAGCTGAAAACCGGCTCACGGGTCCCGTGATATGATACTGTACCTGTCCTGTGTGGATCAGCATGTCACCGCGGAACGCCAGAGGCCGACCGACCGTGAACTAAAGACTAAGCCTAAAACTCATATGAAAGTTTTAAACTAGCAGATGTAGCTCAAAAGCCACCTGGCACATGCATGCATAGCACACACACACTGTGCACACTGTGGCTCTGTCAGTGAGTTATAAATCAAATAGCGAAAGTATCCGATCTGCATGAACCGCGTCGCAGAAGTCCCTCCGTCCCAGCTGTTCAGCCTTTCCCCGGGGTTTAGGAGATGGCTGTTGCCCTGGTTCTCACCAGAGGTATGGAAAGCACTGGAAGCAGCATTTGCAAATATTCATGTTTTTAATTAGCAACTGTGTGTGCAACTACCGGTACATACTTTCATGAATGAATTAATAACCTTTGTATCACAGAGTGTGTGATCACTCTGGCCCGCCTCTCGAAGTCTCACACTGGCACAGAGTGGTCCTCTGAACTAGAATGTCCAAGGCGAGTGTGTATACCACTCCATCCGACCTCAAGGCAAGCTCTCTCCTTAGGCAGACGATATACTGTGTGCGTGCGAGTGTGTGTGCACTCTTAGAAAAGTGTGTGTACTGTCAGCTGCTATTTACAATCATGATGTTCTTATGAAGCAGTTCATCTGTGCTTTTTATTAAGATAATTAAGTTTCTGGCCAAGGGAAGCACATTGGTCATGGTCACGGAGGGACAGTATTTCCAGACAGTCTCCCCAGGCAGTAGTAGTGGCTTGCGGACGGCTCGTTCAGGTTATTTAGCAGTTTATTTATACATGTTCTTTTCATTCTCACCCATAAATAGGTCATGTAGTAACCAAATATAGACTTATTTATCTACAGCTGCTATTTCACTTTTTTTTCTCAAAATGCGCTTCTCTTCTAACGGCCTGTTTTGTCACTGCCCAAACTGAGGCCCTCATTTATCAATTGAGTGTAAAATCTGTCCCAAATTCGAGCGTCGGTTTTGTAGTACACCCACGTTGCCACGGCATTTATAAAGTGATCGCAAACAGCTGATCCTTCCTTAATTTCAGTGATAAATGTGACGGCTGAAATCAATCTGGCACGCCCTATGAAATCAAGCCTCGCCCTCGTTTTTGCAACATGAACAACTGCAATAGCTGAGGACAAAGCCTACGACAGCTCCCGACCTGGCGTGATTTTTGTCCTGGCTCACGTTCAAGTTCAAGGTTTTGCGGAAATTATAAATGCCAAAGTCCTGTTTTATAGTCCTAGAGCTACTCGAGCCCACACTGTTTCTTCAGGAACAGTATTTTCTAGTTATCCTATTAGAAATTACAGTAAACTTTGACACACAAACACACGCACACATGCACGTAGCACACATGCACACACATTTATTTTATTTTTCCTAAAATAGTATTCCAAAGTTATTTCTTAAATGTCATTGCAATCCCTCCCTCCCACAGTCTTCTTCCACAACAGCATTCTGAATGTCGATGATGCCTGCAGTGGATGCCTGGGCAATACTGCATACAGCCTGAAAGCAAGCAGGAAGGTACAGAAAGCCAGAAAGGTGTGATGTGACCTGTCTCTGTCATGTCATCAATCTTAAGACGTGGCAGAACTGCAGATACATATCCTGAAGTTGCGTCTTCTGTGACATGGCTGAGATCTGTCTTCTTCAACAAGCCTGCCAGAAAGGGAAGATGGGTGAGCTTCCTTAACGTGAAAGCGAGATTGCAGGCAGAGGTTCCTCCCGAAGCAGTGAGCGGCAGATGGAATACCTGGTTTGAATACCTGGTGAAGTGCCACGTGGAAATTGTTTATCTGTATAGTTCTTGTTGGCAGAAAATGAATCATCCCAGGCAGTCACAAACATCCTCTACTGGAAACAGAGGAAAAGGATATTTGGATATTTACGATATTAAACAGTCAAGCTTTTTATACGGAAGGCTTTAGGCAGCTTCCTTACATTATGAACATTTCAGACAGCGCCTAGTAATTCATTTTCAATGAAAGGCAAGTGCAGGTCTAGTGTAACCCAGCCAACATGGCAACCCAAAAATGGCAACCCATGTCAACCTGTCAATCACATCAGTATAAAGGTGACGTATAGGGCCTTAGTCCTACTCCTCCTCCCAGCCAACACTCCCCCCCCCCCCCCCCCCCCCCCCCTTTTGATTTGCATCAACAGGGCATGTGAGCTCAAACCCACAATTCAACATTTTGGTTTTACGATGTTGATATACATTTTGTATTCATCCTTAGGAACCCAAATCACACCTTGGAAAGCATGAGTGTCTATTTCAAACAGTGTTTTTTGACTGGGGGGGTCATATTTTGACAGGAGGAATTGCCTGTCACGATTTGACCCCCCAGTATTAGGATGTATTAGGATGTTGATATTCATTCATCAGCCAACACTCCCCACTGACAGGTAGTTTCACACTATGGTCCCGGGTGCGCACTCGGGACCACTTGGCAGATGTTGTGGTAGTGTGAATGATGCGTACCGTTCCCGGGAGTGGATCGCCCAACCGGGACCGCATGGGGGGCGGGTCTCTGGACCGTTGAAGTGTATTCAGATACGGATCGTTCCAATGTGAATGCATGTGTACCTAAAGAACGAAGTGGACAGTTTTTTTTTTTAGAACGTGATAATCTCTAGTTGACGAGCCAAGCGTCAACAAAAAAAACAGACTCTGCACGACGCGTAACACCAGCGCATTTCTCAAGCCGACCGTCTCCTGTTGAATCTGCGTATACACGCAGCACTGCAGTACGCGCTGATCTTATTCTGCAGACTACACGTGGCTCTTGGGCTTTGCTTGGCATAGTTTCCAAAGTAAAACAAAATAATAATGCTTAAGTAGAATCCATAGCAAACTAATATCAAACGCGACACTGGAGCACAGAACTAACTGACACAGTGAATAGCAGGCAGGCTGACAGTGATGTAACGGCAAAGATGCAATGCAGTGTGTCTGGATTTATTGGAGACAATGTTGCAGAGTTGATGGTCAGTGTCCGTGCGCGCCGGCCATCAAGCACACCGCCACCTGGAGGATTGTGTATAAGTGTGTTGTACCCGGGTGCGCTGTTGAATCATGGCCATCGGGGACCATTCAACCATATTCAGAAACGGTTCCAATGAAACGGATTCAGTCCCTCTCAGTGTGAATCCCCTATTAGTCAAGTTTGCATAGCTTTAGGCTTTAAAACAGTAAGCTATGAATTCCCATCACCAACATAAGCCATTAGATAGAGATTTCAATCTCCAACTCTCCAAAACTGATTAAAAACTGGGGACAATGGATAGGAATAGGATACTGTTGATAGACCATGTTATATCAACTGAAAAAGATGACGATAATGATTGATTAAGTTGGAGGAACATGACTGATGTTAGTAGGGGTAGAACTAACATGGCGGGTGTGCCAATAATCATTATAGCTTAGATATTGACAAAAATATTATATTGCTCATAGCTGTCAGTTGCTGTGTCTTTGTTTATTTTCACTTACAACATATTTAAAAGTGTTACAAAGTCAATAAAAACATGTGAAGGAGAGAGCCTAAAAACTACATTACATTGAAATTGCAGATCTATTACAAATACACATTACACAGAGGAAGAAAAATAATATATGGACAAAATAACAAAAGAAAACGGCAGAACAAATCACAAGAAAATCAAGGTCACACAACGGGTTAAATTGGCAGACCGTAAGGGAAGTATGTGGTGTTTAAGAGAAGTGATTTTAGACCGTTTTTGAATTGATGATATGACAACACCCTTAGCTGTAGGCCTAGAGGCAGAGCATTCCATATTTTAGACCCTCTGAAGCCTATATTGAACTGAGTTTAAGAAATGCGGGCCATTGGAGGTCTGAAGTGATTTGAGTTACGTGTTGAGTAATTATGGATCTGAGAATTATACCCAAACAGATTATGGAAAGGAGGGAAGTGTTTTCTTTTCCCCAGTGAGCCATGAACAAATAGACCAATTTGAAGATGGTTCACTTGGTAAACACTGAGGACACCTAATCGACTAAATAAAGGCTGAGATGAGTGTCTTACTGTCTTGGATGTGACACCCCCATTAAAGACTAATTAATATGCAAGCCAAAATGACTTTAGTGGTTAGTAAGCAATGGGGTCGAAAAGTTGAATCCTTAAGAGAATCCTTGAGAGCTTGAGAACAGTGTGCAGACATCACCTTCTTTCTGTACGTATATTTTTGGTTCAGCACCTGTCAACCTTTTTGAGATGTGCGTGTTTCCATTTTGGCTCTATTTATCTCGTGTGTTTACACAAACCCTCAAACTGTCTATGCCTGGGAATTCACTTTGTCTTCAATGTTTACACAAACCCTCAAAGCAGGACATAGCGCCCCTCAAAATTTGTGTGTGTGCTTCGTGCAAGATAGTATTTAAATATGTGCTCCACCGCACAGAACCAAACTTAGGCACCCCTGGTGCACAGCCATCTCCATGCTGCATTCCACGTAGCCCTCACAGAGGTCTCAAAGTAGCTGGGAGGGACACATATCGAGCCGTCTACAGCTTTGTTAGGCTTTTTGATCCATTGAGCCGTGGGAAATTGAAAACGCACAACTGAACACCTGGCAAACCCATAAGCAGAGCTTCGTGAAGAATGGATTGCCTGGCTATCAGTGCTGTGTCCAGGGAGTCATTCACACCTGCGTTGGATCTTGGTGAATATAATATGGGTGCGAGATTTGCAGGGGTGGTCGGCTGGCCTCACCTACTGTACTTCCCAGTCAGTTCAGTCGACTGAACAGAACAGACGGAACAGACTATGTCTGTGCGTCTGTCGGCTGACTGATTGGCGTAGAAATTAGAACTGCGCACGGTAACACTTGCTATGAATCCTATGTTTGTAACGCGTTATGAACACACTTATAAGACATTATAATATTATATATACATAATCATTATACTTTATAACCTTAATCATAACACATTATAATTATAAACTTTATTATAATGACTTATTCTATCAAGTAATATAATATTTCATAACTTGCTATGTATTCCATGTTTATAATGCATTATAACAATTATAAGAGAATATGTATAATTATATATAAGTACTAATAATAATAATAAATAATCATAACCAGCTTCTTATACTGACTTATTAATTTATTTATTTTTAATTCATGTTCGTATATATACGGACCCCGACACTAGGGGAAGTCATATCCCAGGTGTTATAAACATGGCAACGAAGAACATCATGGAGCAGCTGTACTGCCACTCCTTATTTTGGCTTATAACTCTAAACAAAAGCATGGAATGTTTTCTGTACAGTTGAACTGTGAAGCACTTTATTTTACAAAAGGATGTATTAAAGAACTTTCTTTGTACAAAAGGATGATGTAAATTCATTGCATTTTGAATATTTTGTCACTAAATAGTTTTGTCACTAAATTCAAAATTGTATTAATAAATACTCTTTCTGGTGTCAAAATTTGCTTAAAACAAATAATTTAGAATAGGCGAAATAAAATGGAATCTGGAAAAAGAGGGCACCTACATATCTTTAGCCCTGCCCGCAGCACCGCCTCCGGATCTGAGGTGTTTGTATGTAAAGGAGGAATGCATGGCATTTGTGTGCAAACGTGGGTTGTGTTCCTGTGTGTTAGCGTGAGTGTGTTTTTTGTGTTCCTCCACTAGACTGGGAATGGAGGGGGGCCTGTATGTCGGACAGCAAAGCAGCAGAGAAACGGCTGTCTTGCATCTTAGTTTGATGAACAGAAAGATTGGAGGGTGTCGAATGCCTCCAGGAGAGGAATCAAAGCTGTCTTCTGCTGCACAATACAACTCACAATCTGCACACTTGAGGCGTGCACCCACAAGCACACACCCAGGCTTTATCTATGAGTGCCACCTGGCTGGCAAAGGTTTTGTGTAACCTGCCAGACAGCCCAACCCAATGATCTGTAGGGAGAGGTCAGAGGGAGAAGCAGTCAGTGACAAGACAGACAGCCACAGACTGAGACGGAACGAGTTTTGATGTTAATGAACCAAGGCAGAAGATGGCAATGGATAAGAGGGAGAGAGCAAGAGGAGATCGTAGAGGAGAGTGCGTATGGAAACGTGGGGAGCACGTGGGAGGGCGGGAAGGGTCAATGACCCAATGAAGAAAGGTGGGTCAGAGAGGAGAGTGAGGTGTGATGAAATAAAAGAGAGCAGCGAGATCTATGTAGTGAAAATGAAGAAGATGAAAAGGCTGGCTGTCTGAAGGAAGAAGGTGACAGACAGAGTGATGCTTTGTTGATATGAGCTGACTATATGATGAGAGACAAAGTATGTACTGTGCCTGTCACTTTGGAGACAAGCAGTTGGCAATCAGTGGCGGTTTGATTGATTGGGGCAATGATTGTGTGGCAGTTCAGCCTGCCACTGAGACTGAATGGCTAAAGTTTGAATTATTATTTATTGTGTATGTTGCAGAGAATTATATTATTTTGGGCTGTGTATGTATATTGGTTGACTCTTGATTGTTAATTGCTTGTTGTCTCCATGGTAGGGAGCAACTATCAGCTGTGGGGTGTGGGGAACCTACCAACAGTATGAGGGTTTGTTTAGAGTACCCTGCTAGATGATATGGTTAATTGATTGAATAATAAGTTATGTATAATAATATGTGATGAATAATATGTGTTGTCCCTAGACATTATGAAGTACTGGTGTAATTGTGGAATCAATTCAGGTTGGTATGTTCCAGTGGGAGGCGTTTAGCCTTTATATGTAGGGAGGCCTCCCACTGCCTGGCAGTCAAAGTAGGACTGTGGAGGTGGAAGGAGATAGGTCCACCTGTCCAGTAAATCTGTAAATACCTTTGTTTTTGGCCCTGGTGTGAATAAAGACAAACAGAATCTCTGCATCAAGGAGGTTATTTTCTATTTCCTGGTTTTCATACTACCCACACTAGGCAAGTGTGACAGATTGATTGGGTCCTGACAAAAAGGACAACCAAAATAGATATTTCTTCAGTATTTCTTCTGAATTTACACAGCTCATTGCACAACTGTCAATATTACACAATTGTATGTTAGGGAAATGCCTTTTTAGCAGGTATGTGACACAGCACATTTTACAGGAGGGAATGAAAAAACAACATAACACCACATTGGTTGATTCAATTGTTTTGCACCCTGTCTGTCTGTCCGTCCATCCGTGTGCCCGTCCGTCCACTTACAAATCTTGTCCAAACATCATGCTGTCAAGTGATCAAGAAGGATCTGTCCAATTTTTCTGGATCTTTCAGATCATTATATATATAATATAGATCAAGTCAGTCATTCAAAGTTATCTCTAACCTACAAACTCTGATTGTTATATTTGTGGTATCAATTACATTTTTATTATTGGTCAATCAAAGGTCAATTCAAAATGTGTCAGCTTTTTGCTGCCTGCACTACCAACAGTGCGACCATGCAAGTGCTTTCCATAGAAAGAGCGTTGGGGAGAGAGGGAGAGTCAGAGGGAGGACCGGGTGATTTATTGTTATTGCCTGTCTTATTAAAAAGCCAATATACAGCTCTTAGAGAAAACTATTGCCTAGTAATTCATTAGGGTTTAAAACTTGGCATGTCCATGGTGCTGCAGGGGAGTAGATCCATACACTGTGTATAGGTTCCGATTGGCTTCTGAAATGCACCTCCAAATGTGTGTGAGTGTTTGCAACTAAATGCAGATTATTTTCTCTTGTGCTGACAGCAACCCCAACTCAAAACATCTTCTGTGTGGTGGAAAAAAATAATATGAGTCATTGTTGCTTAAGTTGCTTAAGTTTGTCACTCCAGGGGGAGAATGGCAACTCTGCTCCCCTGACTAAGATGAAACAGCAGCTGATTGATATTTACAAATAAAAACGACTGTACGAATGTTAACTAGTTAGCTAAACAAATCCCTGTAAGGATTGAACCATCATGTTTGATGGTTCAAACTCTGAAAAGAGTATAAAAGGTCTGTGACACATTTGTATGGGGTTGGACTGAGACGGCAGGGGTCTCTCTACTTGTGATGACGTTTTATTAAAGGATAGATTGATTCCTGACATGCAGTCCTGCGTTCTTCCTGATTTTTGAAACTTTCTAAATAACATTGAAAACGTATAATATACCTGTATATCCATCTTTGAGCAAGGCACTTATTCTCCAACTGCTCCATTAGAGCCGCTTGGCCAACTGTGTTGGTCCCAGGTGTGAATGTGAGTGTTGACCAAGGCACTGCTAAATAATTACATTGTGCTCAGTGACCTACTCTGCTTAAAGCTTAAAACAGTAATTGACTCCCAGTTTGTATTTCTTGTATAAAGAATTATAGTTGACTAGCTTCTATTATGCTTATCTTTAAATTTAGAGTAAATAGTTAGTGCTTGAGCACTGCACCAGTGTGAAGCCCTATTGAAATTGAAAAGATTATTCTTATTCTTCGCACAAATTAATCATGTTTTTGAGGGCCTAAACATACTCAAAAAGTTGTTCAATCGTTATTTTAAGTTGAAGCCCGGTTTCACTTACATGTACAGAAATTAGTACACACCTGGTCCTGTATCATGTCACGACTTACAACAAAGCCTCTTGGAACCATGACCATGCCCCGCCCCCCTTCTGATCTTTTTTTTTGGGCCGTTTGTCATAGCTACTTAGTCGTCGCATTGGACTCTTTTTAAAGTCCCCGTCCTTCATTTATGTTACTTAGGTCCTGATTGGTCGATATTTGATCTATTTTGCTATAACTTTTGAACGGTTTATTGTACAGACTTGTGAGTCAAGTCTCTTGATTGGGTTGAGAGGTCTTGTCCTTCATTGGAGTTACTTAGCATAGGGGGTGCACTGACCTATGCTGATCAGTCGATATTTCCTATAGTTTCTATCTTTTGCCATGACTTTTGAACAGTTTGTCGTACAGTTGAAAAATCCTTGTCCTTCATTAGAATTACTTAGCTCTGCTCCCTTTTCTGACTGGTCGATATTTGCACCTGGACAGAGGTGCGAGGGCCCGGTCATCACTGATTGCAGATTTAATTTCCATACGTTTCTATATTGTTGTTATTCATTGATACACCAACCTCACCAAGACAAATGTCTTTGCAACATATCTACAGTATCAATACAAATACTATTATATTCTGATTCTATTTTGAAAAACCAAGCAACTAGATCGATTAAGTTGTCGCCCACACATATTACACATTGTACATTCATTTGCAGAGTCCAGAGGCTTAAAGCTGTTTTCACAGCTGCCTAGGAGGTTTGGTCAAACCGCAGCTTTTCAAATTGTCCATTGTCTTCCCCCTTCTCTGCATCACCACCACCTCTGAGTCTCCCTTCAACATCTTCTCATATATTGCTTTATTTAATTTCCCCTTCAGTTTCAGTTAGTCTTTATATTATCCCCGCCTAGTAGCCTACAGTGGTACGATTTTACAATGAATGTCCTAGGGCTTTGTATGACACACTTGACTCACTCATGACTTGTTGCAGCATCTTGTTTCAACATTTCAGCACGGTCAACAAAGTCATGAATTAATACCATTGCACTGGGCTGGCATTATGCAAGAAAACATTTATTGATGATCTTACAAAAGATAAGTGCTAGAGGCACTAGCAGAATGAGAACGCTTAGGCGTATAGGTTTATTTTTTTTTATCTTTTTGTCTATTTTTTAATTGTGGAGGAAACGTCTCTCTCTCTCTCTCTCTCGCTCCCTCTCAGTTTGTCTCGTTGACTGTGCCTTCACTCCCTCAAATCAAATCAATAATTAATTGTATAGCACATTTCTTTTTTTTTAATATATTTTTTATCCCACGATTTTGTAACCCATTTTTCACCTTGAACATGTACATTTCCTGTATGGGCGTGTCACATATATTGTAAGTACATCATTATTTGATTTACTGTATACCCCTGAAATCTTGAATAATCAAAACTGTGAAAAAAGGTCCATTGTGTGACCTGCTAAGTAGTAGGTGTAGACGCTGTGGATTGTTAAAAGACAATGGGCAAGCTACTTTAACTTCAGTGGGTCGGCTATCAAATGAATCTAATAAAATACAAATTAATACAATTTGGCCCTGGTGCGAGGTCGGTGAGGTCGGTGCTCTACATTTATCCCAGGTGCTCGGCCACCAAGGCACCGACGACCCCCCCACCCGCTCATGTGCTCTCTCCCTCTCAGACTTCAAATCTTCCAGGATAAATGGCAGATAGTGGCAGATACTAATAACTCGCACAGGGCCATCTTACTAGAGCCTAATGCAATGCCGTATAACTGAGAAGACAATTTGTGGACATTATGCACTAGTTGAGTGGGGGGCGTGGGGCAATAACAGACGAAGACTGTGACCAGAGTGAAAAGATAAAGAGATGGAGATTTGCTCATTCTCAGAATAGATAATGGCAAACTATTGTGTTAACCACCCAGCACGATGTCGTTATGAAACGAGTCATCAGCTAGTGCCTAGTGATCATGTGTTTCTGCATGTGGTGGTGCATGCATTTCTGATCTGTTTTATGCAGATCTTGGTGCTGAGCCAAAATGCAATGCACAGTTCAGTTAAAAAAAATAAAGGCTCTCGTTTCCAGAAATGTCTTTGTGAAAGAATGCTTTGATCATTCTGGATTTCTGCTAATTAAAACAACATTTTAATTAGTAAGTGCCCGGCCGGCAAACCACCTTCGGTAAAAACATCCTCTCAGTTTAGGGCTGTTTAATCAGGAATGAACTACCTTCATTTTCATCCTTTAAATTCAATCTAAAATAATTTACACAACCAAACCTGTGACCATGTATACAAGTAGTCCAATAGTCTAGTAGTGCACCTTGACAGCATATCCTGGATTACTTGAAAAAGAATACTGCACTTTATGCACAAGTTACTTTAGTTACAATTCTGTATTGCCCTATGAAAACGCTGCTAAACCAAACCATGCACTTTATACCTTGTACTTAATTGTTTCTTGTATGTATGTTCAACATTGCATCCATTGGCTCCCGGTCACTGCCCGCACAGAGTACAAATATCTGATGCTGGCATTCAAAGCAACCAAAGGTACGGCACACCATATCTTGCAAGTCTCATCGCAGCCAAGGTTTAGGTTTATTTATTGAGCATATAGTACAAATAAATGACAATAACATATGAAAGAAACAAAAATATAATGCAAGGAAAGGAAGAAAGCCTTATAGGCTTATATGGAATCCTTTCCTAAAGGAAGAGGTTAATTGGTTTAAAAGAAAAGAAAAGCCAACCAATCATATCAACGCTCAAGGGGTACTACCCACTAGTAATGTCATGGGTCCTTTTCTCAGCCTCTTCAGTTGTGTATATTTGCATGATCTTGAAATCCCAGAGTGGTTTTGTTGACAGCCTGATAACTAAAACCTACCGGTAGTATATGTTTACACTACAACTGCCATCTATTGGATAAATTGTTGTACTGCAAAGCACGCAATGCACGTTCTACATAAGCAACGCAGGGATTCTGTAGCCTATGGACTAAATAACCTTGCATGTTTTGTGTGTGTTTTCTCTCACCCCTACGCAAGGCAAAACGGACTCTGTCGAGGCCTTAAGCAGGAGACTATAATTACATGACCAAGTTCGTCTTTGACATGTAGATGTGATATAAGCCCTTGAAGAGAGAATCAACAAACCCCAGACAATCTTTGAGCAACTCACACAAAAACGTATGCACACGCATGCGCGCACACACACACACACACACACACGCACGCACGCACGCACGCACGCACGCATGCACATGCACCGTACACAGACACATGTGTACAAGGACTGAAGGACATAAAGCCTCAAAGCCATCCTGGTAAATGCATGGGTTAAATGTGCCCTGAATCCACAAATATCCCTGACATCCCATCTTCAAAGCCCTTAACACCACTGGGACTCAAAGCATAATGTGCTGCCTGTATTGTTTACATTGTTTGAAATATAGCAAACGCAGTCACGTAGGCCTACTATACAGAGCAGACGTACATAGCTCTACAGAAATTGAGATTTCCCCCCGTTGCTGTGCTACAGCGGCTACTCTTGCAGCCATTCTGCTGTGCCTGTAGACTGCCTCAAATTAAAATAGGCTGATTTATTTTCTGCCACCAGTTGCCGCAAGTCAGTGTCACCTGGCCTCCCGTAGCCAAACAAACATATTTTTATGGCTATGCGGCAGGACCTGTGGAAAGCCTGGTTTCCATTCCATTTTTAATCAGTGCCGTCCAGTCTACTACATCCAGCCTACTCCAAAACTCATGTCACACATGCAAGCACACAAACTGTTTCCGTATCCACTGATTCTCTCTACGATGTGCACATTTTCTCCCAAAAAAGGGTGTAGAGACCGGATTTTCGGCTCGTTCACTCTAGTTCAGCCCTACTCTTCCGGTGGTGCGCCTTTGTTATCATTCCTACTAACAACTAACTCTACACGTTGTAACAGGAGTTGCCGACAGATGAAGCTACAGAGCTCTGAATGCGTCTTGAGAGATTACTGTGTTAGTGGCTCAGAGCAGAGTTGGTTTATGTTGTTGTGTTTGTGTGTTGTTCTGTTGTTTGCACAGTATGGGGCTAGCTGTAGATTACAAATAACATAGAATGAAAATAGAATGAACAATTGAACAAATGAATGATTGCAAGTATCTACAAATGGGTCACATAAATAATACTCATTGACCTGAAAAACGTGATTAGACACTTTGTTTGCATTTATAGCCGTAATAGTTTGGAAGATTTTTGGCATTCGGTACCTGCAGTGGTGGCCATCTTGGATTAGGGTGAATTTGGGGTAGGCCTACTAGCAGTGAGCAGATTAGGTTAGGGTAGATTTTTTTAATCCTGGCTAGTAGACCTAATTTCCTGTCAGAATCAGTTGAGAAACAAAATAATCCAATTTTGTCCAACCTCTGCCATTTAATTACTGGACTAATGGGATAACAAAATGTGATGTGTTCACAAGTTTCTCAACATGTGTTTATCTAAATGTATCTAAATTAACACTTTCATTTGAAGTGCTTTGACGTTCATCAAAGCACTTCAAATGAAAGTGTTGCAGGGTAGGTAACTGCTGACACTCAATAAGCCAGTATTTTGTAATACATTATATTATAAGCAACTTATTAGAAAACTATCATTCAAAGCTCATTCAAACCATCTGCCATCCATTCACCCAATGAATCAGAATTCCCCAGTCTGCATTTCAATACACCAAGTGTGGATTTCTTTCTACTAGAGCAGACAAGATGACACGAGGGGGTGTCATACAAGTATATATTTGTCCCTTTTTTTTATAGGAATGTGTGCTGGTGGAATTCAGTGCTACTTCATTCCATAGGCATATACTGTAGGTGATGATGCTGTGGGTGCTTCGGGGCCCAAGCACCCACGGGGGAATGCATTGTAACGTGCAGGACACCAGATGTCCCCGGCATTCAACAGTTTACGTCACGTGACAAATAAGGCACCCATAAAAATGTGTCCACAACCCACGACCCCCAGACACATTTTTATGGGTCCCTTATTTTTGCTTCCTATATTTTGTTTTTAATTATTTCAAAACATAACATAATTTGAAGAAGAAATTAAATAAAAATCTAAGAAAATACATTCATGTGAAAATAGCCAATCTGCAAGCTCTAGAAGTCGGCAACATGGATTGTATAAAGTTCATTGCATGTCAACTGTCAACAATTATGTAAAAAAAAGAAAGATATGTCGTGTGGCGTTTTCAAGACGATGGTCGTGATTGCAAACACTGTCTCAGGCAGAGCTCCAGAATCTCCTGTAGGTGTTCAGTCGTGTTTAAATCCGATGATTAGAATGTCCATATAGTATATGACAGGCAGGCTGATGTAGCATGTGCACTTGGTGGCCCTGTAATAACAATTTATAATGAAAAGTACATATCCTCATATCTGCTACTATTGGATTCCAACAACTTGTTGTCTTTCCTACCATACAGTCCTATCCTTGTCATCAGTGACACGTAGACAGAAGTGAACTCTCAGTTCTCATTTACATCATTTAGAAAACCCTGCTGTAATCTCTCACGTGATTCTGAAGATCATCTCCACATGCAGTCTCATTTATAGTGTGTGTGTGTGTGTGTGTGTGTGTGTGTGTGTGTGTGTGTGTGTGTGTGTGTGTGTGTGTGTGTGTGTGTGTGTGTGTGTGTGTGTGTGCGTGCGTGAGCAAACAGAGTCATGGAGATAGCAATTCCGCCTCTGCCTACCACCTGCAGAGTTGAAACGCCTGCTAGATGAAGAAGAGGGACAAGTCTCCCTGGGTGTCACCAACTGTTTTGACTCAACTACCCACGATAGTGTCAGCAGATACATGGCTAGATACCTTTTGTGCCCATAAATGGAGCTTACTGATTTGTTCGCTAAAACATCCGGGACAACGCTCCACATGTCCCAGACTCTTCTCCCTTCTGGCTTCCAAACTATGGAATGAACTCCCCATTGCAATTAGCTAACGTGCATATGTTTTCATAATGTTTTCATAATTCGCATAATATGTGACCATACCATTAACAACCTATTGAAGGCAACAAAAAAAATCTAAATTTTATCATTGGTGTACTCAACATGTGGGGCTCTATGGGCTGGCAAATAGACTGAAGTCTGAAGACTCTTCAGACTTCACCTTAGCACATAGCACTTGCCATAGCCCTTGCTCTAACCTTGACGACCACAGGCTTATGCAAAAGCTACAAAAAATGTATTTAGAATCAGGTGATATGAGTTATCCTGCTCACCAACCTCATGGAATCACACAATCTGCCAGCTCTTAAACTAAACAGGAGTCATCATTACTAATTCAGTATGACATAAACCATTAAATAATAAATACAGTTATGGGTATAGATTAGCATGCAACGATTGCAGCTCCTACCTGGTCACTGGAAGGTAGTGTCAGCATTGTAAGGCTCATACATAGTCTGGATTTTAGGTGGTGAGGTGACCACCGAACTACAACATGATGTCACGAGCCGCCACCGCTCCAGCCCTTCTCTCTGTTTTTACTCACCACCGCTCAACGTTATTTCAGCTCCGGTGGTCAGCTCACCAGACTTTCATTCTTGGAGTTATTGTTGAGAGGCACTACCCCCATCAATGAATGGCCTTCTGAAATTATGTCAAGGCCAGCCAAGTCTATAGACATTTATTATTTGTCGAGAGCCTAATTATAAATGTTGGGGTACTGCAAGTTTAGTTGCACTGGAGCACCACAGAGGGTTAATATGGCCATGTAGGACCTGGCATCTGTCTACATAACATGCCAGATTCATTCAGGCAACAGACAAATGGACCTGAATCCAACATGAAAGAAGCGAATACAGTACTTGTCATAACATAAAATGTTTGTTTAACTTTTAATACAGTAATAACATTAAGCCCTTATTCTACACAAAAAGTAATTGGCTACATCAAGATCACCAAACTCGTATCCATCTGTACAGAAAGTTGTATCATTCTGTATGAGTTTCCATTCTCTGGCCCTGCTGAACCCTGGTCCTCGACTGGTACTACGGTATTTGCAACACTCTGTTAGTGTTCACTGTGGTCCTGTCTTCCTCGCCCCTCCGCTCCATACTGCTCATCTCTCTCTCTCAGGGGAACAAATACTGTACAGTAGGTTGAGGAAAGATCAAGAGCACAGTACTTCCACCTGGCTGGCCCTAGCTGCTGTTTTCCTTTGTCCTTTCTTCTCTCCTTGAAGTAGGTGTCCCATGAGGCCCTTCCATGTTCTGTGGCACATCTCTGACAAGAAACACACAAACATACATGTACTTGCAAGTAAGCCAGACAGGTAGCTAGCTTTGCTAACGGTTAACTGGTAAGTATAACAGATTGTTGGAATCAAGTTTAAAAAAATGAACTTACCAGGTTTCCAAATTAACTTAACTTTTTTCCAAGGCAACTCATTTTTGTCTCCACCAGGCCGATCAAGGCATGGGGAGAGAGTATGTTTTGCACTCTGTCCGTGTGTGAGTCCGTCTGTCCGTCCATCTCCGGCACCGTTAATCCGGTCGATGTCAAATTTTGCACACACAGGTGGAAATTTGCAAAACCCAGGAACAAAATGCCTAAAATCATTCAATTGCCATCCAAGGCGTAAGAAGAAATGGCACCCTTTTCAGCCTATTATAGCGCCACCAGGAGGCCACAACCTGACCTGGCCTGGTGGAGACCTGTGCCCTGAGGGGCACTTTATCTAGTTTGTTCTGTGCCTATATACTGTAGAGAGAGAATGCTGTCGTACAGCTCCAGGTGCCCACAAACGGTATAATAAGCTTATCCTCCATTTTCCGGATCAACAGGATGTCAGGTTGTCATGACAGTACGGCATGTACATTTTCTAACTTGTGCAAATATGCAAATGATACACATTTCTGGACATTCAACATAGTGCCATTCACAGCTGTCCATGGCCCAGTGAATTGGCTTTTTAATTTTAGTTTGTGCCACAAGAAAGATTTGCTTATGAACGCTGTGGTGTGAACAACACACCATAAGATGTGAGGAGTGCTGGGGGTGGTGCCCTAATGCCCTAATCTAATGCACTCTAGCCACCCCTGAGGTACCAACCCATTCTCACTCCCAAGGTGTCACATTTTGCAGCTCTGTCATTTTACCTCCACAATTCGTCACTGTAGGACTATTTGTGAAAATGTGTTAGAGGTACCCCTGGGACAGACTGGAGGGTTACCGGGGGCCGCGGTGGCTCAGGGGTAGAGTGGCTGGATGGCAACTGCAAGGTGGCCTGTTCGAACCTGGGCTCCCCCAGAGTATAGTGTCGAAGTGTCCTTGAGTAAGACACTGAACCCCTGATGTGCTGTTTGGTGCCTTGCATGGTTTCCGCCACCATCGGTGTGTGAATGGGTGAATTGATGCACAATCTATGTAAAGCGCCTTGGATGAAGGTGCTATATAAATGCACCATTTACTGTGCAGGCAGTTGAACATTCATGCACATAAAAAAAAAACTGGAAACTGACAGCGGCTCCCTTTTGGTTCACCAACCTACAGTATGTTGGTTCTCCCCAAGCCATTGCTGCGATAATCTGTACATGCCTGATTAAATAAGGGTGTAGTGACCTTTTGACCTTATGGTGGTTGACTGAGAGTACCTTTTTGCACTTACTGGCTTTGTGTATAAAAATCATACCCATGTGAAGTGAGGGGCTCTCTTATCATCGTACATCATGGCCAATAGCCTCGGTCCCAGCCTTAAAAGTCTGGCATGGCGCCAGCACGTCCTTTACTATTGTACATCATAACATGTTCTTTGTCTAGCTTGTATTCCTTGTGTTCGGTAAGGACAATCCTTATCCCATTGTTAGTATTACTGCACTAAGCCCCTCTGTGCTTCTCTGTGCCGTTTGCATTCATGCTTGTTGCAACTGTGTCTCTGATTATCTCCCTGGTGAACCCCATCAGCAGCCTGATTAATCATTGGAAGAAAAAAGTGAAGATAAATTAACTGGGGGACAGGTGCATCAGATAAATGAACTGGAAGAGTAGGAAAAGACTGGAATCCCGCACACTGTCTTCACTTACAGAATTTTATTTAAGCCTGATGAAGATCTGACTGACCGAAACGAATTCTGAAAGTGAATACAGTGTGCGGGTTTTCAATCTTTTCCAATGTAATAATCTTAAGAAACATTAACTTTACAAGCTATTGCCTGCGTGGAATATAGTCTCACAAAATATGGTGTTTCCATTACATACAGTGACAGGAGGAACCAAAAGAATACCGGTCCGGGGGAGTGAGAGTGAGAAGCTTCTTTTAGAAGCACTGATCACTGCTCAGCCTGCTCACCACCTCCCTAACACCTCGGTTCCTTCTCAGACTGCTCACCTCCTCCTTAACACCTCGGTTCCTTCCCTCTTCCCTGCAAAGATTGCCGCCCCTGGCCCAGGCGGTGGCGTAACCGTCTGGGCACCCGACTGGTAATCCAAGTCGCAGTGTGCCGCGAGTTCGACTCCCGAGCCCGACACGGCCCTTACTGCATGTCTTCCCCCATCTCTCTCCCGTTTCCTGTCAGCCTACTGTCTGTCTCTTCATAAAAACGACTAATAAAAAAGGCGTAAGCCGCAAAAAATATCTTAAAAAAAAAAAAAGATTGCCGCCCCTAAAATGTCCAGTGCTGTAATACTCAATTTGGAACCAGCAGAATATGAGTTCTTTGCAGGGAATGAACCACGTTTTCCATTATTAATTAAGCTAGACTGAATCATTATTGGGCAGATTAACGCCAAATTTCTTGTGCATGCCCTAGCCAAAACATCCTATTGGAACTTTAATTGGATTTTTCTGTTGGAATCGTATAGGACTTTTCCCAAGGAATTAAATCCCCAAATCTTGTTCAGATATTGTTTGAGTGAGTGAGTGCGTGTGTGCGGCAGTATAAATGTTTTTGTGACTAAGGAGGTAAATCCCTGAATAATTTTCACATTGCACATTCATAATATATCACATCCACCGATCCGACGTTCCTCCATATCATCCACAGAGCAATGGCATTGTTTACACTGCGTGGCACTGTATGCAATGAGACTGGCCATCTATTAGAGGGTCTGTGTTTCCGAGGCTAATAAGAGGGCTGTTTAGTTTAGGCAACCCAGCCTAGCTTAGATGCAGAGATACTCTGCATAGGGGACCTTTTTTACAGTTTGTCCAGCAGTACAATCAATGCTGGTAGGAACGAATTACCATGCATGCCAGCCTGATCAGTTCAGAGGGACGGCACCCTATACTTTCTGCCTGATGGTAATGGCTTATCAAGCAATCAACTTTGATTGATGGTCCGTGGCCTGTTCTGACACCCTGATGTGTTTCCCTATTTTCCTTTGTTCCTTCCTTGTTTTGGGTTTTACTTTTGTGTACTTTTACCTTTTATTTTGTAGTTCTAGTGTCTCTTGGTTTCCTGTGTTGCCCATATTTACCTGCCTTGTCTAACCCTGTGATTAGTGTAGTGTTCCCCACCTGTGTCCTGTTATTCTCCCAGCCAATCCCTGAGTTGATTTGTCTGTTGTATTTCACCTGTGTCTAGTTAGTCCATAAAAGTCTATTTATGTACCCTTGTGTTTTCAGTTCTCCGTTGGTTCGTTGTTTATATGTTGCCTGTGATTATTTGTAACCAGTTTCCTTGTATGTTTCATCCCCTAGTTTTCCCCAGTATAGTTTTCCCTGTATTCCTTGTGTGCCTATAGTGTTCTACTGCCTCTACTGTTTTTGACCTTGCCTGTACCTGGATTTGGATTTTGCTGCTCCTCCTGTTTGTTTTGCAATAAACCACTAAACCTGACTTTCCCTGCCTCTGCCTCTCATCCTGCATTTGGGTCCTACACTAAACCTGACTCCCACCGTGACAGAGAGAGAGAGAGAGACCAAGTCAGAATCTCCTCCTTGTGGAGGTTTGTGCTCCATTGCACACCTTTCTAGTAAATAGTAATGGTTTTATGTTTTGTTAGCTTTTAAATGTGTTATTACTTCAAATCACATCTGCAAAAATATATATGAAAATATTAAATATGTTTCATATTTTTGTTTATTTCATTATAATTCATTCCTACTCAAGTTCATAGTTAAGTTCATGGTATTACAAGTAGTTAAAAAGATAAAAGTTCAGCCATAACAGTATTTCATTTCATATTCTACTATAAATGTGCCACGTCTCTGTGTGTCTGCGTGCGTGCGTGTGTGTTTATGGTTGTAATGCACATAACTCGAGAACAATGTTCGGATATCCATGTTTTCTTTTTCTTTGAGAAACTACAAGTGGATCCTGGACACTTCTAAACCGATGGGACTTTATTTCTTTTATAGACAGAAGCTTTTACCATACTTCAAAATACTATATTTTTACCTCCAATGACTAGGTACGTAGCACATGCGTAGCTAAACCTAATAATTCAATATTGAAACCAATATTTCACAGAGGCTGAGAATTGAAAGTTCGTAGCGGTCGACAGTACTTGCGTGCTAGGCCATTTACTTGTGTGCAACACGCAAGTAGGCACTTGACAGAGTGCAGTTCTAGTTATCTCATTGTGTTGCCTGACCCAGGCCTCGATCACTACACACTAACACAGGCCTGGGTGCAAAGGCTACTGGTTGTCCTTTTCTGTTGATGTTCTACTGCTGCCACTGTATGTTCATGTTTTCTGTTGTATGAATTGTTGACTAATGAGTACAAATTCCCCTTTGTGGGACAATAAGGCCTAAAGTCCAGAAGTCCAATACAGTGTAAATGCAAAATAATTAGTTAGCTAAAGTAATACCAAACAAAGTACACAGTAAAACAAAGAGCTCCAAAGTCACACGCTGTGATTCCAGGGAAGAAGAGAGAACCACCATAATGATGCAGGTTTTATGCACCGTGAAGACAGCGGTTAACTGCCTCCAGTTCCTTGATTGCCTGCAGCTCCAACCAACCAGGGACCAGCACCTCTGAAAGACACAACACAGGAGCCCTCGCAGAGACCCTGGGGCCATCACAGATATGAATATTAATTAAATGCTCAATTAAATGCTCAATTAAAAGAGATGCTTTGTGTGTGTGTGCTTGTCCCTCTGCAGAGAAGTAGCATGTGAAGGTCTCCCTAACCCCGATGGCCTCATTTGCTGAGTTGCTGGCAGAAAAGCTTCCCAGACCTGGCAAGTGGCTCCACCTCATGCTCCCCTTACTGCACATGTCAACTCCACAAAGGTGAGGAGAGGGAGAGGGGGGGGGAGAGAGAGAGAGAGAGAGAGAGAGAGAGAGAGACAGCCAGCCAGTGACACAATGATTGCTGATAGAACATCATGTTCAAAGACCAGCAACACATTTTTCCAGAAGGATTTCCTCAGTAAGGAGGCAGCCTCCAGGAAGCTTATGCCATTGTGTGGGTACTTTTGAATTGTCCAAGACAGCCCGTGTCACCAATGTATGTTGAGGGAACAAATGTACATAGTGTTTTGACAGCAATTTTTTATTTAGTTTTAGTCATACTAGACCTGTACATGCCACCGGCCTATTTGAGAACAATGCAACTTGGGATATAATACCGTTGTCAACTTGTCATAGCACCCTTTTTAACTATCTGTCTGTGTCCCTTTTGTGCCCATACTGTATATGGAGATCTCTGTATCTGTCTGTCTGCCTGTGCCTGAAGAGTGCAAACTGACTGAAAAGTGGACTGGTTACGTAATCAATTGGCAGGTGTAGGGTTGCCATGGCAATCAATTGGCTGAGGCAGAGGCTTGTAATTGCACAGGTGAGGGGAGTTGGGCTCATTAGCTCTGCACTGCACTCCCTGGTGGTGGTGGTTTGGAACGCGTGTGTCGAATTTGAAGTCAGTGGGTCAAGCGGTTCTCGAGTTACGTGCATTTCAACCGTACACACACACACGCAGACAGACGTGGCACATTTATAGTAGGATTTTAGTCATATGAAATGTTTTACATTATAGTTTTAGTTGACTAAATATTAAGAGATTTTAGTCGACTAAATCTACAGTTGATTTAGTCAACACATTTTTATTTTGGCGGGCCTTGATGGCGTCGTAATGGGAGATTTTACACTTGGTTGCATGCTGAAAGTAGCCACGCTAAAGCTTGTATATCTGCTATTTTCAGAGCACAATACCAGTGTGCAACCAAGCACGTCTTCTGCTGGATCTCTTCTCCTTCAAATGTTTTCAAAAAACATTCTTGAGAGCAACGTTTAGTTGCAAATTACATGGTGTGTTTGTTTACATGGCCGTCATGTTGGATACTGCACAAAATCAAGCAGTGACAATTGATATGAGCAGGTGTTCTGAGTCTTTGATCTGTTATAGAGCCCAAGCAGTCATTATCAAGAAATAGCACACAGCTGAATTCAGTGATTGACCAATCAAGCATTCAACCAAGCAGTGTAATACACCGCATTAGTTAATAGAGAGCCTGATCGCCTAAATGGCTTTTGGTGGCACATGCACATCTGTGGGAGAGTTGTTGTGACCCAAACGTTTTACCTCTTTTCACTGCCCAGGACCCAAGCAGTGAAAAGATCTATAAGAGTTGCATCGTACCACATTGTGAGCTTGTAGAACATTTTGTTGAAAATGTTTGGAAATAATTATAGTAATTAAAAACAACATTTAGGAAACAAAATATAAAGGGAAACCATACTTTTTTATCCCACGATTTTGTAACCCATTTTTCACCCCTGTGTCAATTATCTAATGTGATCCTGGGCTCTACACACCCTCCGCCAACCTAGTCCCCATATATGGGGGACATGGGGAGAGCAACGGACTTGAACTCATGCTTCCTTCATGCCTGAGTGTCCAAGTTGCTCCTTTACGCCTGACAGGGGGGAGTTTCCCTGGTTGGACGTAGCGCGTAGCGCGAGCGTCCTTTCCCCTCCATCAGGTGCCCCGGATGGCCAGGGGGAGGCAGTTTAGAGACCAGGATTACTGCATGTTTTTGTGGGGGTACCAACCCTAGGGTGTCCCCTAGGGTTGGTACCCCCACAAAAACATGGGGACAACAAACACGGGGAGAACATGCAAACTCCACACAGAAAAGCCCTTTTGCCAACCCCGCCTCGGGTATGGTCACTGACGCGGAGGAGGAAACACGCTACCAGCACCCACAGTGTCCCGAGCGAGAATCGAACACAGGACCTTCTAGCTGTGAGCACTACCAACTGTGCCACCGTGCCCCCATAAAAATGTGTGTTCAAGGCATAAGCTGTTGCGAGATCTACCTTGGACATCTGGGGCTATGGGAGCAGTGTTTCAGAACCA
Organism: Protomyctophum bolini; assembly: GCF_963924005.1. NCBI lineage: Eukaryota > Metazoa > Chordata > Actinopteri > Myctophiformes > Myctophidae > Protomyctophum > Protomyctophum bolini. The sequence continues at coordinate 14,443,363 of NC_137862.1, read as the reverse complement.
TGGACAGCACCTTTGTTATGTTTCAGCACCATAGACAGCACCTTTTGTTTTATACAGTCAAAGGCAGTATAGACTTATTTTACAATCAAATTAAATCCAGTTGGCTACATCAACTGTCTGTCTGTCTGTCTGTCTGTCTGTCTGTCTGTATAAGAATGCCGTCTCCAGCCACCTTGTTATGTCAGAGCAATGACACCTTTGACATCTTTAGGAATCATCCTCACCATGGAGTGACAGGATGATGGTTTTTATTATTAATGACCAGCAGGTCTTTGAGACAATCACTTTCATTAGGTTGAACATTCTTCTGTCTGCCCTCATGATGGTAATCTGGAGGGGGAAAGACAAAAGGGACCGAATGAACAAAATTGGTCTCGAGGCAGCAGTAAACCGTATTCCACTAAGGAGTACTTACTTTGTTATCATAATATAAAACAGCTTTTGCTTTGCTGCTGCGCTGCCTACGACGTGTATACCGTACAATACAGGTGATGGGAACCACAGGGTACAGGGGCTTTCACATAGGAAGGGGCCAAATGCCCTAAGGTTCAGTCAGGTTTATTTGTCATATGTATAAATACAGTGTATAAATACAATGAAATTCGTTTTGCTCCAAACTGAAATTTTGCTTACAAACAGAAATACACCAGTGTATACAGGACAAAAAACAAACAACTATACTGCAAAAGAAAGAACACAAAAACAAAAGAAAGTAAAGTGACAGTGCATTACAGTTCAAGGTCAGCTGTTCAGAAGCCTGATTGCCTGGGGGAAGAAACTGTTACTGAGATGGGTGGTATGAGATTTGATGCTCTGGTAGCATTTTTTGGAAGGGAGTAGTTGGAACAGGGTATGGGCGGGATGGCTGGTGTCTTTAATAATGTTGTAGGCTTTTCTCTTACAGCATGTGGTGTAGATGTTGTGGAGACTAGGTAGTGCTGTGCCGAAGTGTGTATTTTTGACAGGGTGGGCGGGGGAATTCGAACATGGGGCTTTTTATTATTTACTATAGTCCTACCCTAGACCCCAGGAAATTACATCTGGCTACTATAGGGGGCCTTTCGAATAGAAGGCAGCATGCACGACTCCATCTCACTTTAATCATGTTACCGGGTGCACGGTCAGACACAACATTTTAAACGGAGAAGAAAACCAGCACTCACGGCAATAACTTTTAAGGCACTTATTTATTTGACCATAAGTGGGTTAGGTATATGGCATGCTGCAGACAAGCAGCACACAACGAACGAGTTGCGGCAGAAGCCGCATAGGGCGCCTGCCATACTGTGTTGTTGTATGGCTCATCATGTCAGTTTGTCACCACCTTCACATTCAGTAGATCCTGTGATCTTTTGTGTAATTAAGGTAATAAAGATTCTCAGAAAAATGGCACTTATCAACTAACCGGTTAATCGATCAATGAGGTTATCAAAACGTATAAATTATCAATTCACAAATTAATTGATAACTCCCATCCCTACTTCCAAAGCAATCAGAGGCACTATAAAGGGATCACCAACCAGAGTAACATGACCCTTAGAGGTTAACGCATCAGCAGCAATTCATCTTGGCGGAATATTCAAGGAAATTAAGATGGTGTCGCCAACATTTACTCTTTAAATGTCCAAATTGCTTTTGCAAATCATGGGTGACTGTGGAAGTGACCCCAGAGGGACTTCAAAGTCATAGCTAGTATAAAAGATGTTGAAGCAGCCTTCACTTCAAGTCAAGTTATTGTCATGTCAACACAGTTGGTAGGAATTTCCTCAGAGCAGCAAAACAAAAACGCACCTAAGTAATACAACATGAAAAAAAATCACACCCGTGTGAACTGAGTGGTGCAACCCCCCTTTCCTCTCTCTCTCTCTCTCTCTCTCTCTCTCTCTCTCTCTTTCTCTCTCTCTTTCTCTCTCTCTCTCTCTCTCTCATATTAGCAGGCAACAGTGCAGCACTCTCTCTCTCTCTGTTTCTGGCACAACAGCGCCCCTACTGGTACTAATAGTAATACTCGTGCTCATTAACACATAGGTGGACACATAGGTAGATAGGTTGACACGGACATTGCTGTTCCTTGGAACTCAATAAGATGATTGAAAACAGTTATCACCAGTTGTCACTGTCTGGCCCCTTTTGGCAGAAAGTTGGCCTAAAGACTCACGCATACTCCAGTTTTAGGTGATCTATACTCACCTTTTCGGTGTGAATGTTTTCCCCTAACAGTGTACCCAGACAGCAGCATCAAGATGCCGCCTAGACCCTAGAGCAGGCGTTTCTTCCAGGTTTTTAAACGGCTGGTGGATGGAAATTACGCTGGCTCAAATTTGACGCGGCGGCGTTGGCAAAGCGTTTCCATTTTTTTGTGCTGGGGTGAGCGGTGAGTTGTTGGAGTATGGCATGTGTGGCCCTTTATCTTTATGCGGCTTGCTATAAAGGTGGACACTAAGTGCAGCAGAGAGCTAAAATGAATGAGCCAAGAACCATCCACCAACAGCCATTGGGTCGGTTGCTCCTCTTTGTAACGCAAAGCAGTTTTATTTGCCTATAGCACATTTCAACCACAAGGCGTGCGTGCGTGCGTGTGTGCGTGCGTGCGCGTGCATGAGGTTAAATCAATCATATCATAGTTAATATATTATGGAGTTTGTAATTACTTTTGACCATTAAACATTGGCTATAAAACAATATATCATGATTGAAAAATAAGAAGGATTTCATGTCACTCTCAGTGGCTTTGAGTAAAGGATTTGTGTTTTTCTCCCAACACTCAAGTTAATCTCTCTTGAGTCTTCACCCCCCTGCCCTGTCCGCTTTGAGTATCTTTTTTTCAGTAACAACGCTGTTCTGTTAATATTCACATTGGAATGATGACATGCAGAGCACAGCAGCAGCCAAATAAAAATGCTATCCATCCTGCTGCCTGGGATACAACACAACCTCAGGGTTCCCATCAAAAGAGCAAGATTTTTTGTAGGAGCTAACCTGGTTTACACATGTAAATGCAGAAACGGTAAACTGATCAAAGTACAAAATTGCCACGCTAGCAAAGATTGGTGCACAAAGACAATGTTACCGAGGATACAACTTTAAGTCTGATGTAGCCATTTGCACTTGGACTGACTCGCTTAGGATAATGTACTGACAATTTATAAATATAGGGATACATATAGTGTACAATGCTGTGATTCCTGCTGATTTTAATCCAGAGCGATTTACATTAAGCAAGAACAAAAAGCATGGGAATACATCACATAAAAAGCATTTATCATGAAACATATCTACAAAACACTGCAGTAACTCCTTTAGGTCCCTAATAAGAACACCTCTGTACAGTCAAATATACAGTATGTGGATTATTAACCAAAAAAAAAGAAAATGGAAAAGAAGTACAATATAATCTTTTGTGAGTGATCTTTCAAAGAAGGTACTCATTGCGGTGGGAAGTTCTGGCCTCAATGGAAAACATTCCTTCCATACCTGAGACAAATATTCTACAAATGTCTTCTGAATCCTGACAGTTTTCTGGAAAAAAATGTTCGCTGTAATGTTCCTTTTTTTAAATAGTTCTGTTGCACCCTCTGTCGTCACCTCCTACCTTTCTGTCTTTTCGTCGACGAACATTTTTCGTCGACGAACATTTTTCGTAATAAGACAAGACATGTACCAGTGTTGTTTTCGTCGCCGAAAAATGTTCGTTGGCGAAAAATGTTCGCCGTCTGTCTCCCTGACACTAGTCTCTGCGTAGACAGACAGCTATAACTGACACACATTAGCCAGCCGTGTGTCTCCCTGACTGACACTAGTCTCTGCGTAGTCAGACAGCTGTCAAAACTGCATCCTGGTAGGAGGTGACGACAGGGGGTGCAACAGAACTATTTAAAAAAAGGAATGAATGAGAACTGGAAGGTTTTCAGAAACCTTAGAGGTCAGGCCCTAGAAGGAGTTCCCAGATTCAGCCTCAGGTATCAATGGGTTAAAATCGATGTCTGACAGTTTACTAAATGGAACCAAATGGACCCGTTATAGGGTTAGGTTAGGCTAACATTCCTTACCTATGACAATACTAATTAATATTGTGTGAAATATCTCATCGTTATTATTGCAATAATTTAAGACTGAAATGTGACCCGAGGCAGCCCCAAGGAGGACAAATTATATTACTTATCTACAATTTAGGCATTTAGCAGACGCTCTCAAGTCTCTGTACAAATTTGTAAATCTAACCATAGGCTATACGATACCGTAATCTGTTGCTAGAACCTTCACCAAAGAGACAATACAAATGAAAATGCATTCAGCATTTATCTTTTTTTTTGTTAAAGTGCGATCCTACTCTCACTGTCCTGCAACCCCGGCATTTTGAGTACCGACATATAGTTTGAGAATCTCTGATCTAATCTATCATGGGTGAAACATTTACAGCAGTTCATCCTATAGTACATCTGTTATGGTACTTTAGTGTACATCCCAGTAGTCCATGTGCAAAAGTGCCAGAGTAAGCAGGAGTCATTAATCCAAGAACAGAACCAAACAGAACATATGGGGGCTTTATGGAATGTGATGGATACCACACCGGCACAGAATACTGACCAAATCGCTTTGTCTGTGGCTGAAGGTACTCCTTGTCACTGCTATAGCAGCATGATGATGACCAGTGGTGGAAAAAAGTGCTCACATTTTTCTTTACTTAAGTAAAAGTATCAATACTGCAATGTAGAAATACTCTGTTACAAGGCTTGGCTTCAAAATGTACTTAAAAGTACTCATAATGCCAAATGTCCCATTTCAAGTTTTCAAATGTACACCGGTAATAATCTTTAGACAATAGCAGATCTTGGCTACTAGCTCACAATGCATCACGATCGGCTATTTTCAAATTGCCAAAATGTATATAGGGCTGCAGTGGTTAAAGGACCACTTCACCACTTTTCAACTTATCTTTATATAATCGGTCCTCACTAATGATCATGATAAAATAGCACCATTTCCCCCAGGAACTCTCCCAGGGAGGCGGCCCGGTTCTGGCGAGCTGCCCAGACCCCCAGGAACGCGCCCGGCGAGCCTTCCCGCGTCGGAAAGCTTCCACCTTCTATCTCATCCTCCCCTCTACAACCACAGATTATCCCGTTTAACTACTACTATAGCCTTCCTCACCCCTAACCCATTAAGATTCTAAAAAAACGCCTTCTAAATCCTGACAGTTTTCTGAAAAACCTATGTTTCTATGTTTCAGTGGTGCTCAAACCTTTTCAGATCAAGGCATTCCAGCCACCAACCGCCATCTGAAAATGTTTTGTCCCAGGGACCCCCCCAAAAGCAAAGATATACAGTCAGTGACACAGATGCATTTAATTGTAGCATACGTATACCGCTCCCAATATTTATTCCATATTTGATGTCACCGAGACAATTTCATTGTGACATTCACGTTTTGAAATACCTCCCCCGCCTTCCTTCACCACTGCGACAACCGGAAATAAGAAAAGGAAAAAAAAGCTTCCTCTATCTTTTAAAAACACTCCACTACAAATTCAATTTACAGACCCAGTGGTAAACACCAACATTATTTTTCTTTTTGAAAGACAAGCCATTCCCTACCTGTCAAGATATCGGGGTAATGGACTCGCACTCACATACAAATGGGCGCACATACATTCTCACACACACTCTAGCGCTCTCTCACATACAAATTACATGTGTGCACGCACCAACGCATGCAAGCACGCACTCACGCACGCACGCACGCACGCACGCACACACACACACACACACACACACACACACACACACACACACACACACACACACACACACACACGTGCATACAATCATGCAGTCTCACACAAGTATAAAAGTACACTCATTCAATACAAACAGGTTCTTCAGGTGAAGGTTATAGACTTGACGAATGTTCTCATTAGTTTAGTGTTTGCGACATTATCAGTATTCGTGTGTGTGTGTGTGTGTGTGTGTGTGTGTGTGTGTGTGTGTGTGTGTGTGTGTGTGTGTGTGTGTGTGTGTGTGTGTGTGTGTGTGTGTGTGTGTGTGTGTGTGTGTGTGTGTGTGTGTGTGTGTGTGTGTGTGTGTGTGTGTGTGTGCGCGTGCGTGTGCGCGTGCGCGCATAGTCAGAATGCATGTGTGAGGTTATTGAGGTAGCTGTGATGCTGATGTGTGAGACTATGGAGACACCAGGGTGGTCACAAAACAAACGACTAAAAAATATTTTGCAGTATGTTGTAGTCATCATAGCTTAGTTTTTATTTAGTTTTCGTCAGTGAGACAATTTTCAATTTAGGCATTTAAATGGATATTCTAGAATTCCAAATAGATTGCCATGATAGATATGCATTATAAATGAATATATATAGCATATAAATTAATATTTGATTATTAATTTACAAAAATAAAAAGCTGTGGACTGTAATGGGTATTCTAGAATGCCAAATAAATTGCCAAATATATGCATTATTCTGTATTTCTCTGCCGCTGTCAGAAAAGGTATACCGGTACTTATTTGTGTGTCGCCCTTATGTTTAGCGCAGATCCTTATATGGACATTCAGTATAGCATCTCTGTTAAGACAAGACTATAAGGACTGTCTGAGAATGTCTTCTGAATAAAGTCTCAACACTTCACTTCATCATTCCTTCATCTTTGGAAGATTATTTAATCTACAACAGCTCTTAATCCAGAGTAATTTACATTAAGCAAGAACAAAAAGCATGGCAAGACATCACATACATAAAAAGTAGTTTTTATCATGAAACATTGTTGTCTTTTGGGACAGACGTTACATCGGCGTTGTCTACGGAAATAGTGCATAGGGCAGGACTTACAGCAGGGAAGAAGAGAAGCTCAGTCTTGTTTGGTTTAGCTTGAGGTGATTGGAAGACTTCCACTGTGAGATGTCAGCCAGGCATGCAGTGATGCGCTCTTCCACCTGGGTGGCAGAGGGGGGGGGGGGGGGGGGGGGGGGGGATAGAAACAGTTGTGTGTCATCGGCATAAATATATTGTGAGCAGAGATGATAGTGCCATAGGATTTCGTGTACAGTGAGAAAAGGAGGGGACCAAGTACAGATCCCTGTCAGACTGGAGGGTTCGGGGGGATGATAGAAAACTTTTCCAGGAAACCTGGTAGGTCCGGTCGGTGAGGTAGGAGGAGAAACACTTTAGTGCCTTCCCACCGATGCCCAGATGAGCTAGGGTGTCTAGGAGCAGGTGGTTCACTGTGTCAAATTCTGCTGATAGGTCTAGATTCAATCAGGACTGCAGAGTGGGAAGCAGCCTTGGGCAGCATGTAGTGCTTCTGTGACTGCAAGCAGTGCGGTTTCTGTGGAGTGGACCTTTTTGAATCCTGACTGGTTGGGATCCAGCAGGTTGTTCTGTGAGAGATGGAGAGAGAGCTGGTCGGAGACAACACGTTCAAGACTTTTAGAAAGAAAGGCTTTGAGTGATACCGGTCTGTAGTTCTTGACATCTGAGGAGTCAAGGGTTGGTTTCTTGAGGCGTTACTCTGGCTGACTTCATACTGGTATTGTCAATGTGGGGTAATACTTGGATAAGAAGACCACCTATTTGTATACCATGCATGCAAACATAAATGCATAAAATTATATGAACCCTTTTCAATGAATTTGTACTTTCATCCTAATCCAAGTCCAAGAGTATAAGGTTAGCTTCATTCTAGGGTTTTGCCACAGAGCACGCACGCCTACATACATACCGGTACATGGAAAGAATATGCTGCTTTTGTGTCTGTGAAAGCAGCAGAGCATTTCAGTGTGAATTATAGTGGGTTTAATGCGCTGTGCACCTTAAGGCCAAGATTATACAGATCCCCTTGAAATAGGAAGGGACAGATTGTGCCTGTGCCGTGGAGCATCCCATTGTGTTGCCTGCATGTTGTGGGTGTGTGTATGCTGGGTATGTTTATATGATGTATGCGCTATTGTTTAGTGTCATATCACAGTCTTCTCACTAGTGCGTGAACACTGTGTGTTAGAAAGTGATAGAAAGTCTGAGATCAAGCGAGACAAAGCATGGGTTAGATGGGGAGAGATGAGTGGGGTGAAGTAGGTGTGGGAGAAGGAAGGAAAGAGTCGAGACAAAATATTACTAGGACATCTTGCTGTGATTGCTTTCTGTGTCCCTCTTTTTCTCTCCCTCTCTTGTCATCTTCATCTTTCCCCTTTCTCTATCCAGATGTCTCTCTGTTTCTCTCCTTCTCCCCACCCATCCCTCTTGCTGTCTCTCTCCCTCACGGTTTCTCTCTGTCGTTTTTCTTTGACTCTCCTTAACACCATCTGTCTCTCTTGTTTTCTTTCTTCTCCTGTTTTGCTACATCTTACATTTCATATAATTTCATTACAAATTATGGAATATGCCACATCAACGTTTCATTACTTGTATCTGTCTTGAGTGAGAGACAAAATAATCTCACCTGTGTGAAGTGACCGTGTGGGTCCCCGGGGGGTCCTCAGGGGGTCCAGACAGACATCCAGACCCCCTATTGATTCAGAGTGTGGCAGAGCACAGGAATGAGAATTGATCACGGCTATGGCCGTTTTTATCCCAGGAGTGTTTTTTGTGCCAAACTATAATGCTTGGAATGGATTCAGAATCATGAAAACCCCCTAGTTTGACACGTCACATGCTACTGAAAGCAGAATGAATTTTAGGTAATTTTGCCTTATTGTGCCTTCACAAGTTGCATGGCCATATGGATTTGGGGCTCTCATGAATTTTCCCCGCATTTTTGCGAGGTATATGGGGGCTCAATTTGTTTTTTAACCTTCATAGATGATAAATCCACTGAGAAACGGACCTTTGCTCTCCACAGTCACGGAAGTATCAGATACGACCCCACTAAACCGCAAGGTTCCCAGTTCGAACCCAGGCTCCCTCAGAGTTAGTGCCAAGGTGTCTTTGATCAAGACTCTGAACCCCTAATTGCTCCCGATTTGCAGGTTGGTACCTTGCATGGTTTCCTCCAGCATTGGTGTGTGAATGGATGAATGTAATGCACAGTCTCTGTAAAGCGCCTTAAGGCGCAATATAAATGCACCATTAACCTGTACGTATGCAAGTTGGGAACCTAGTATGCAGTTCCCGTTGTCATAGCACCCGTTTAACCGGCTATCTGTGGCCCTTTGGTGCCCAATCTGCCAATATAATGGAGATCTGTATTTGTCTGTCTGCCTATGTCTGAAGAGTGCAAACTGACTGTGAAAAGTGGACTGGTTAATGGGACCACTTATGTGGTTTTAGATATTTTAGATTTTAGCAGTGAGCTTACTTCACTTACTGGGTTCACTTACTTCCTGGACTACATGTTGTCTCAGTAAGACAGCCCTCCTCCTATCCACAAGGGGGAGCAGTGCACCAAAGCATTATTGGAATTGTAGTCCAGGAAGTAAGTGAGCCCAGTGTCCATGACATCAGAGACACTGGGCTCACTGCTAAAATCAAAATTATCTAAAACCACAAATTACACACATAAAGACCTCCAGGAAAGTGTTCTAAAACTTCTAAACATCATTAACATGTATTTTTGAGGGACGCTAGCCTTTGACCATGAAGGGAAAATTTACGTCATCTTGTCCCTAACACAAACATTAAATGCCATTAACAATAAAAAATAATTTAATGTTTGTTTTGACACCGTCTGTTTTACATCACCATTACTTCACCTAATCAACATGAGTTAGACGTCAATATATTAGCGCCCCTCACAGCAAAAAGGGTGAAATGTCCCTTTAAGTAATCAAATGACAGGTGTGGGGTTGCCATGGCAATCAATTGGCTGAGGCAGAGGCTGGGAATTCTACAGGTGAGGGGACTTAGGCTCATTAGGTCCACTGGCAGAGCCTGACCAGAGCCTTTTTTTGTGGTGGCTCTGGACAATGGTGCTTCTTACTGACTCAAGGCCGGGCACTGCACTCCCTGTGGTGGTGTGGAACGTGTGTGTGTCAAATTTGAAGTTGGTGGGGGCCGTGGGGCGAACGGTCCTCGAGTTACAGACGTACACACGTACACATGATGCATTTATTGTAAGATGGTGTGGCTATAGCTTGCTAATGATGACAACGTCATGTCAATCACCGCCAGTGGGTGGTTTCTATGGAAACCATTATTATATACCTGTCAGTGGGTGATTGTGGGCCAGCTGGGGTTTGTTTCACACAGAGCGCTCGTTCATGAATCCATTCAGGCACGTTCATGGAGTTAGCACAGACTATAACTATACTAATGCGTTAGTAGCTTTCTTCTTCCGGGTGCTTCAAACGCCAGTGAGAAACTTACATTGAAATGAATAGCTGGGGTGGGGATGTCTGACCTCGAGTTTATATCTAGCTCTATGTTGTGGGCAGGAGTGCACTGGGGAGAAGACCAAACAGATTTTGACTGTGATCATGCAGGTTCCGAGTTCAATCCCTTTTATTTGAGTTTCTTGTTACTTGTACTTGTAATTCATCATGCATGTGTCACATTAAAAGTTAACCCAGTTGGCCGTCACACATAGCTACAGATAAAGGCTCTACAAATGTGTTTTATTTATTTATTTTGAACAGATTCATTTATATTTATATGTTCGAAAAAGTATTAGGAAGAAGTTTTGTGAAAATGTGTGTGTGTGTGTGTGTGTGTGTGTGTGTGTGTGTGTGTGTGTGTGACAGACACGAGTGACACGGAGCAAAGGTCATCATGATCGCGATTCGAACCCGCGACACAGTTAATGCATTTTTGTGAGCTTACAATGCCATGGTATTGTATCACGTAGGACTTAAATGTGCTTATTAGCCAATTAACAGGATGATGCAACGACACTTTGCGTGCGTCATTTTAATTTCATGCATTGAAGTATATCGAAATGAAAACAGCAACATTGATTATGTATCGTATCGTTTTGCAATGCAAATAATCTGTATCGAATCGTTTTGCTATGCAAATAATCAATTGTATCAATACTACATTTTTGTGCATGGTACAGTATTAAGCCATTTTTAGAAGATAAAAGAAAAAAAGGGGATTAATTACTTTGTTTAAAATAATGTCAACGTATTTTAAATAGTTACTGTATCGATTTAAAATCATTGAATCGTATCGTATCGCCATAATGAACCAATATCTTCATATACGTATCGTATCGCTGTTAAAATGTATCGTTTTACACCCCTATACTATCGATGCTTGGATGACTCTTCTCGTCATCTGTGTGCTCTTGCTGCTCCCACAGCCCCCAATGTTCTAATATATATGCACTAAACCACCTCCATGATGCACACTGCAATATTATGCCCTCTTGAGTGAATTTAGAAACACACCCAGTATTACCCTACCAGCAGCTGATGTGGCCGAGGGTTAATTTGCTCGTCTCCTAGCAACTTGAGAGCATTTGGAAGAAACTGTCAGTGAGCTTATGTGCAGATTAATCTACTTTCCCCTCTTTCGTGTACCTCAGCAAAAATGTGTTGATGATTCTTCTCACAATGCCTCAGCGAAGACTTGCTTACTGTTGGGGTGGGGCTAAGGCAATGTTGAGGGAAAGGAAATCAGGCAGAATGCGCATCATGAGGGTTCTCTGTGTTCGAGTTTTAATGGTGCCCCACAGGCTTTCAAAAAGCATGGACAAGCAGTTTGACTTGCAGGCTTCCTGTTTGTGTATTGAGACATACAGTACACAACACACACACACACACACACACACACACACACACACACACACACACACACACACACACACACACACACACACACACACACACACACACGCACACACACACACACACACACACACACACACACACACAATGAGAAGCAGAGGTTATTCGGTCTCTCACGCACAGTGAGCCATTGCCATTGTCACAGTAGGGATTGGTACCTCACAGTCATGCTCAACAGCAGACCAAAATATATGATCTGCCCGTCCTCTCTTTTCTTCTCTTCCTCGCCTCCCTGCTGTTATTTTCCGTCTCTAAGTAACACGTGACTCACATGTTCATATGAGTCACTGTAGTTGGGCTAGTCTTAGAATCGTCTCATTTAAGAATTGTGGTCTAAAATTAAACTAATTGTCCCAGCGCTATTGTCAATTGAATTGAATGGAATTAACTGTACTGGCATGCAATGACATAGACTACCTCTAGCAAATTGAAGCATTAGTCACTAGTTTAAGATTGGTGTTTCTCTACTTATATGAATGGCACTCTACAGTAGGGGTATCTCAGGTAATTTCACCATACATACCCCCTGTCCTCTGATGCTCTCAGCATGGTTTTACTTTTACTGATCTGTGTTTTAAAGCAGAATGTCTGGCTGTGCTTTATTCCGATGTTGGCCAAGCTGCTCACATAATTCAGCCGAGGTGCAGGCAGAACACAGTCTATAGTTGGCTGGGGTAAGACATGCTATTTATCTATTTTGAAAGGCGAATGAGGAAATAGAATACAAACCGATAAGTGATTGTGTAAAATCACTTGACCATGATGCCAGCCAACCCCCCCCCCCCCCCCCTCTCTCTCTCTTGTTTCTTCTACTGGACTGAGTTGGACTTGCAGAAGGGAGGTGATTATTTTGGGAGGGGAAGAGGACGATGGAGGCAACTTGCAATTGAGTAAATGGTTGGTTTTGTACTGTGATAGGATAAAGAGAAGCAGGAAAAGTGTGCAATATTTCTTCCCACCGGAGGATGGGGGCAGCTTGGTCAGTTGTGCCAGCTCAGGGTAACAGAGCTATAAAATTGGACAATCTCTCTCTCGAACTTTCATCATCGACTCCAGATAGAGACGAGCAGTAAAAATATAAAACGGGATAACCTCCAAGATGTGTTCTGTTACAGAATGCTGTCTTTTAGATTGATCAAGCCACCAGACTACCCCGGGGAAAAAAAGGGATTTGTGTGTGTGTGTGTGTGTGTGTGTGTGTGTGTGTGTGTGTGTGTGTGTGTGTGTGTGTGTGTGTGTGTGTGTGTGTGTGTGTGTGTGTGTGTGTGTGTGTGTGTGTGTGTGTGTGTGTGTGTGTGTGTGTGTGTGTGTGTGTGTGTGTGTGTGTGTGTGTGTGTGTGTGTGTGTGTGTGTGTGTGTGTGTGCGCGCGCCACACTGACTGAATCCAATTTTAACTTTTCATGGGCAACTCGTGAGGTCTAATCGTTGACATATTTTTGATTTGTCATATAACTTACAAAAGTGTATGATGGGCAGTAAAGTTAAGTATCCTTTTGTACAATACATCTTGTATCCAAGCAAGCCAAGTTTAAGGGTTTCTTGTTTACAGCTTCAGGGACAATGGATTAAATTATTGTTGAGCCTCTGGGGTTCGATATCCCTAAATGCTCTTTACACTACCATTTCATATGCATCAAAATAAAGCATATCTGGGGACTATTGGTTAGCTGACTGCAAAGTGTGTCAACAACCAACTCTGTTCCTGTACTGTGCAATCCTGAGTGTTAATTTAACTCTGATGCTGCATTCACGCTGCAGGCTCTATATAGAGCTACACACCATTCATTTGTAATGGAAGCCAGCAACAGGGAGATACAAAGCAATGCCTGTCATTTGCTACAAAATCTACAAAACTACAAACAATCCAAGATGAACTGGCTTCAACTTCAGCAACAAAGCTACAAAATGACCAAGCATTGTATAACCATTTTCCCTCACACTCTCTCTCCATACAATTCCAGCTTGTAATGGGGGAAACAAATTATTTCTGTTCGCCCTGTTCTTTTTAACCCCATGCATTATATTTTCCTTTATATTTTTCTCACTTGTCGGAATGCACGATTGGCGTCAAGGAGCGTGCTGATCAAGACTTAAATAGCAACTTGGTGTTGCTTTGTAGCTGCCAATGTGAACATAGCACGAGATTGTACAAAATGTAACCAAATGGACCCTTACATTTGCACACACTCAGAGTTACAAATGGATAAACGAACACTGAGCATTTTACAAGATTGAAAATGCTTCCCATTGCTGCCGGTTACTGTTTGGACTAACGGGACTTCGGATCTATGCATGGGCAGTCCCCTTGCTGCCACCATAAGTTAGTATAATGCTGCTCGGAAGAAGTGACTGCTGGCCCTCAGCAGAAGTTTTAAGGCTTGCTGCTGGTCCCCCAGCTGTTCATGATCGGCATTCATGAGTGGAAGAGTTACTCACCTGTCTGGCATAAGCCCAACACACACCGTCTGTGAAGCGGGTGCGCAGCGACGAGGCTGGAAAATAGAACAGTGGTGTATCGGAGCATCAGGCGAGGCGTGAACGCGCACGCCGCCGGTGTGGGATAGGTTCATTTAAAATAACGGAGGCATTCACAGACGGTGTATGTTGGGCTTCATACAGACAGGTGGGGGGTGATCAGGTGTGATCAATTGCCTAATAAAGGGCGAGGTCACACATCATTGTGACATTTTTGTGATTTGAGATTTGAGAATAGGCCAGCTCCATATTTTGGAGAACTAGGTGTGATCTGGATTTGGGTAGCGATCCGACTGACTTGACACCGGGCCCTGCTCTCCCTGTGGTGGTGTGGAACGCACACACACACACACACACACACACACACACACACACACACACACACACACATACAGAGACTTGGTGCATTTCTAGATAGATGGTACACAGTGTGCTCTCTTTATGCGCCTGGACACTGCTGCCGAATGGGATCACTCTCTCGCAGACTGACGAAATGCCGCATTTAAAAAGTTGTTTCAAACAGAATATAATTTGACCACCCCTTAGGACCATAGCAATACATTTGCAATACATCTACATCAATACTTTCTGCATCAAGACCACCGCTGGGGAAGATGGCATATGGTCTGTCGCAGGGGTCTCTTTTTGGATGTCGGAAAGACCAAATAGGAACATCATAGTATGATTATATGAAGATTTTTAATTGAAAAGAGTGGAACCTATAGCTTGTCTCTCCTCAAATCTCTCTACACCACCTTCAGATGCATTATAATATAAATGGTAAATGATATAGCACTGTTATCTAAAGCTCTTTACATAGAATTGTGCATTACATTCACCCATTCACACACACATTCATACACCGATGGTGGAGGAAACCATGTAAGGCACCAACCTGCACATCGGGAGCAATTGAGTCTTGCTCAAGGACACTGCCGCCCCCATATCAAGTTTCTTTGTGTTTATTTGGGTTTTGTTTTTCTCAGCGTCATTTTCAGCACACCACATTTAGCCCTAGGTGTATCATATCGTGATCCTGATTAAAATTAAAATGTCATATGGGATGAATGTATTTGAGATTAAATTAGATGTCTTATTATTTTTACTTACTGGTTGTCTTTGTAATCCAAAGCTGTGTGGTTGTTTTCTTCATAAACACTACATACACTGTAGCAGTGTGTGTAACTGAGAAATAGAGGCTGTTTCTCTTTGTTTCTTATCAGGATAATGGCACAGACGCACGCACACACACACACACACACACACACACACACACACACTCACACTAGCCTGCAGGTATGATAATTCACGCAAGAGATATAAGAAATGAAAGAAATGGCACACCAATTCAGGCTCCCAAGTTTCTTTACTTTTGACTGTTCAGCCTCCTCTACTACATGATAATTCACACACCCATATGCTTCTAAAAGATATCACACAAAGACAAAATGCTATTACCTCTAAAATACACAAACTGTCATCTAGGCCTGCTATGGTATTTCTCTTTCCACACATCATAATCAAATACAAAATCTGAAACCCTTTACTTGTACTTTTTGTGGTAAAAGCACTCAAACTTTTTTCTTTCCTTCCTTGATCCCCTTAGCCCTGAGCTAAGCTCAATCTCGAGTGTGGAAGAACATGTTATTCCAACTAGAAACAAAATAGTTCTACGAAATGTTACTGTGCCTGCCACTCGTTAAGGCAATCAGACAAACCGAGAGGTCTGTATGAAAACCAGGGGTGCATGGGGCATTTTATAACTGGGGGCGACATATTCGTATCCGCACGCAAAATTGCATGAGGAGGGGGGCATCCCCTCCACTATTGTGCAACATTACGCTGATAATAGAATGAGGATGCAATTATATTATTAATAGGGGGATGTCACCACCTATATCCATAAGAAATGCATCATCAACCTTTAGGATGCTGTTTTTCTCCCTGTGTGGAGGAAGAATGATTAGGATTTTTATTGTGATCTCCTGCCCTTGAAATATATAATCCTTGGTCTCTGTTGTGTTTGAACAATAATAGCAATTCTAAACAGTTGTCCACTTCACTTCACTCCTCAAAGTCGCTGTCATAAGAACACTAGGGAGCAGAGCCTGGACGTGCAGCTGCAGCCCATCAAGCCTAATTTATGCTCTGTCCCTGGATGGTGTCGCGCAGCTCACACGTTGTCACATCCATGACGCG
Source organism: Protomyctophum bolini (assembly GCF_963924005.1). Taxonomy (NCBI): domain Eukaryota; kingdom Metazoa; phylum Chordata; class Actinopteri; order Myctophiformes; family Myctophidae; genus Protomyctophum; species Protomyctophum bolini. The sequence goes on along the minus strand of NC_137862.1, from coordinate 14,426,966 downwards.
ATGTGAGCTTGTATATCAGCTGTTCTCTGTGCGCAATACTGTTGCGCAATGAATTATACATGTCTCCCTAGGGTGCGCCTCACTAGCCAACATTTTTGCTTGCTTACCTCGCTAAGATTACGATAAAGTCGCTGATGATCGCTCGCTTCATATTTTGAACGAGAGGCATGTTGAAGTCAGCAATGAAGAGCTTAGTATATCCATCTGGTCAAAACCACGGAGAGCTCCTTAGATTACACACACCGAGCCTTTCTTTGTGAACGGTAAACAGGGAAGTGAACGACAACGCACATGCGTGAAAGAGGATTATGGTGCAGAAGGAGAGGTCAACTCCAAAAAAAAGAAAGAAATTCAGAATATTATACGAATAATCAGATGAGGAGAGAAATTTGACCATTTATCTTGGTGCTTAAAGGACCACTTCACCACCCTACCAACCTATCTTCATCATAATAGGTCCTCACTAATAATCATGAAACAATGGCGCAATTTTTTTCTACTCGGTCTGTGTCTCATAGGAGGGCTGTGGGCAGTTCAGAAACCGAGTAGAAAAGAATCGTGCCATTTTATCATGGTTATTAGTGAGGACCTATTATATGAAGATAGGTTGAAAAGTGGTGAAGTGGTCCTTTAAGGTTCTTACTCCTGTAGGTCACATAAACATCTAATAAACATATCGGTGTGCAATTGTGCATGAAAAAGCTGTGACGTGACCTGTGGCCATGTCCTTTTAAATGAGTTTACTAATTTATATCTTGCCAGTTGTCTGACGTGCACCACTCCATGGGTCACTGAACACATTGCAGCAGCATTATGGACTCAAGGCAAACTGTTTCATCATTATAATGTAATTACCACTGAATAAACCTGCATCAATGAAATGCAGGTGTCAAAATGTGTTAAAATAATTTGCCTCAAAATCCAATCGGGGTTCGGATTGAGGCCAGCTCCAACTCCCGTCCCTCAAGCGGGCTGTACGTTGCCCATGCATCTATGAGTGTCTGGTTCGTGCTCTGAACCCCCACAGGACACAGTGCTCTGCATGTCTAAACGGTAGTACACTGACCACTCTAAATTGCCGAACAATAAGGAAGCACTCAGAGTGTGCTGTGATGCCCTTTACGAAATTATGAATTAGTAAATAAGTAAATAAAGTCCATTAGCCAGGTATCAAGGTCATGTGATCTGATCTGATCGGGTAAATTACAGCTACAGTGTATGTGCAAATATATACTTTGCCAATAAAACATTCCCTTTCCCTTCTTGCCCTGGAATTCCTGCATGTTGACTGATATGTCATAATGATATGACCACGCCTCCAAGTCTCAGGCAAGGTTATTTAACGTTTTACTTTCAAATGCTCAAATCTTGGTGGAGATACAGATGGGTCTCAAGAGAGTGATACTAAATAAGAAAATTCATATTTTTAACAGTGTTTACCATACCTTTAAAGTCGAAAGATGCTTGAGAAATGGATAGTTCACTGGAAATCTCAGAGGACAAAAATAATTTCTTCCAAGTTAAAAGGGAAAGACAATCGCCCCCGCCTCGAATGACCTTGATGTTCCACTTCTTACTTTCATTTTGTAAATTCCTTTTCACTGCATGAGCTCTTAGAGGACAGCTAAAGGAGCTCTGTTTCCTACCAGCATGCCTTGTGATGAGCCTGGATGCCCTGATTACTAGACATAGCGTGTGTGTGTGTGTGTGTGTGTGTGTGTGTGTGTGTGTGTGTGTGTGTGTGTGTGTGTGTGTGTGTGTGTGTGTGTGTGTGTGTGTGTGTGTGTGTGTGTGTGTGTGTGTGTGTGTGTGTGTGTGTGTGTGTGTGTGTGTGTGTGTGTGTGTGTGTGTGTGTGTGTGTGTGTGTGTGTGTGTGTGTGTGTGTGTGTGTGTGTGTGTGTGCGTGCGCGCGCGCGCGCGCGTGTGCGCACGCCTACGTGCGAGCGCACATGCACATGTACTCTTTTATTGTTAGTGCGGCAGTTGTTCGTCTGGGTGTATGTCAGAAGTAAAGTGTGTTTGCTACCCGGGTTACACAGACAGGGGGTAAAGTGTGAACTGTGTGTTTGTGTGTGTGTGTGTCTAATCGGGGAGTAGAGACAGGGGGGGTAGAGCATACAGTGACTAGGCTCATTAACAGGGAACCTCTCCACAGTTCTGGCGAGCTGTCGACATCACCATAGCCGCTCCTCACCAGACTTCCCTAATTACGCTCTCTAAGTGGCATTTCGTGCGAGCAATCACCAGCCGCTCTCTGCATAATGCAAATATGACAGTCTTGATCATTAGCTTTTATATCTCACACACAGTGTAATTGTTATTGTAAAAATAACTGTTGCATGGAGCCAAGGGCACATGCCTTGCACAATAATTTCTCCATCTCCCTCTCTGTCCCCACAAATATTTGTCTCTTCATCTCTCTCGCTCTCTTTCTCTCTGACCCTCAGTCTATCACCGGCTGTCATCCTTCATTTCAATACGCTTTTAGGAGATTTTTGATCCGCGGCTGAATGGCAGTAGGCTATAATCGGCCTGACACTGTGTCAAACCAGAGGTGGGAAATGGAATATTCCCTGGATCTTGATTATTGATTGAGTTGAGTCAATTATGCATACCAACAATCAAGATGAGTGGCTGTGCCCCAAAAACCACTGACCCAAAAACTGCTACTCCCCATGATGGTAATTTGGTCTTTAGTTAAATGTTTAGGCCAGCAATGAATGTAACCCATGGCCTATGAAATGTTTAATGGACTTTGACTCTCATCCGAGTCTTTCACGGCTCCCTTGTCCTTGAGATAACTCATGATGCACAAAGTGCTTTAAGTACTGCCCCTGCCTGACCTTTTTACAGCATGGCTATGCAGGAGTCTAGCCATCCATAAGAGAGAGAGAGTGAGAGAGAGTGTGTGTGTGTGTGTGTGTGTGTGTGTGTGTGTGTGTGTGTGTGTGTGTGTGACTGTGTGTGTGTGTGTGTGTGTGTGTGTGTGTGTGCTGCGCGTGCGTGCGTGCGTGCGTGCGTGCGTGCGTGCGTGCGTGCGTGCGTGCGTGCGTGCGTGCGTGCGTGTGTGTGTGCGTGCGTGCGTGCGTGCGTGCAGACCTAATCTCGCTATCCCACCACCAATCACCACTACCAATCAGTGACACAGTTCTTCCTGGTGGGTGTTGCTGATCCAGCTTCAGTTTCTCCGCTCCTTGGTCCTACTTCATAGTGAAGACATCATATATCACACTGGCCTACTGGCACACTGCCAGTAGGGCAACTTAGTACCTCCACACATTATTGTTGTCTCCGCCAGCCCGAAGCCATGGCAGAGACTATGTTTTACTACCCGATACTACTCCTACAGATTTTGTCCTAACATCACGTGAATCTGTATACATTATCTCTATAGTCATTAAATGAAACGGGTCTTTCAGATGTTTCATATTCCATCCTGAATGGCTAAGATTGGCTTCCACAGTTTGCAGGAGTGCTTTGTTTTGAACAAAATGTCTCAAATAATAAACGCAACATGCGATTTCCGTGAAATTTTGCACGCATATTTCCACTGTGCTGAGGAAGAAATGGCACTTGAAGATTTTGCACCGATCTGTGTAAAACTTTGTATGCGCATGTCTAGGGTAACATGACCTCCCGTTAGCCAGACCATTAACACTATCCCAAACCCTCCCACAGGAAGCCACAGGTGATTTTTAACCCGCCACGCATGTCGGGAGCCCTGAACGGCATGACCAATGTATGGAACTCCAACCACCCCCGTCAAATCATATTCTTCTATGCAACAAAGTACTATTCAAAGGCCACAAAATACTAATTTGACCAACAACAAAAAATCTGTCAATGGTCATTCCTATATGGCGCAAAAACAAAGACCTCCCCCCTTTTTCTTTTAGAATGTTCCCAGATTGGTTCCGTACAAACACACAGACCTTCTTATAGCTGGCTATCTTCCTACAGAGCCACACTGCATTTCTATATATATATATATATATATTTACACTCCGATAGTCACTGATAGATGCCAGTATGTGTGTGTGTGTGTGTGTGTGTGTGTGTGTTTGTGTGCGCACACGGCAATGCACACACTCGTGGGCTTGTGTGCGTGCAATTATTTGTCGCCTCGTTTGGTTACAGGGAGAAAGGTTGCTTTAGGCCAGTCGTTTCTCTGGGTGTCCCTAATACCCCCCCCCCCTCCCACACACACACACACACACACACACACACACACACACACACACACCTGACATTATACCCAGCCAATTTACAACCCAGTGGATCCCTAGATTGGGTTTGCAGTGAGGCCCAATTGGCGTTTCTCCAAAGCTATATTGAGCGTACTCCCCGTCTGTTTTCTTTATCGCCCTATCAAGATATTTCCCCTGATGGCTTTGCCTGTTGCAGGTATAGGAAAGAGAAGGAGAGAATATACGTCTGGATAATGAACACACACAATCCTCCCCTTCCTCTGCCACACACACACTTCATAAACTCCACTGAACTCCACATGTATCATGCCTGCCCTTCCTCACTGTGGCAAGGGTCCATTTGTACACTTTTTGGAGTTAAAGTGACACTAAGACTTTTGCTGTGTGCTCTCTTTCATCCTCCCTCCTCCTTCCCTCCCATATATCTCTGTCTGTGTGTCAGACTGATTTGAGCAATTCATTCATGTGGGGATCTGATTGAAGGGGATTCAAATTATCAAATATGCTGACAGTCACAGAGTTCTCCGATCGAAATCGTATTGTGTAACCATAGAGAGAGAGTGAGTGAGAGAGAGAAAGACTGGCGAGCATAGAGAGAAACAAAAAGAGAGGGTGGCATTGAGGGAGATGCTGAGAGACAGGCACAGTGTTAAGACTCAAGGCGTTGCTCAGCACTGCAGAGACAGTCAAATGGGCGGACAGCGTGATCAATAGCAGTTAGAGAGCAGGGCATTGTGTCAATTTAACAGCTTGTTTTTGATGTAAGGTTACAGAACCAAAACGGGGCATAGCAGTGGTGGCCATTCTGTGGTGCCACAAATAAAAAATAAATATGAATAAATATTGGTACTATAGCTATTGGTGTGTGCGGCCACCTTCTTGTTTATTCAAGATCTCTCAGTTTTCTCCCGTGCGTCGGCACCGCCACAAGGACTTTGGTGTGCGTAGAGCCTCTTTGTACGCCGAAAATAGAAAACCCATACATTTTTTTCCCCAAACATTATTTATATGAATTATTTTAAGCCTGGAACCAAGGCATCCAGGCTCCTAGTGAATCATAACCATAAGGCTCTGTTTGATCTGTGTCGAAACATATTTAAAAACAATATGTTGTTTAAGAAATATAGTAATGTAATAATAATTTGTCATTCTGGTACTTTAGCATTCCCCTGTCTTGTTTTGTGAATACAGGAAAACCAAGGGAAGGATACATGATGTTTTTGGTGGGCTGTGGTAGAATCAGCCTGCTGCCTCCAGGTGTGGAAAGAAAATACCCTTTCTCCCAAAAAATAAAACTGTTTGGCAGATGCTTCAATCTTCTACTACTGGACCAAAATGCCATGTTGTGCTCTTCTCCATTGCTTCCTTGGCCGTAGCTAGCATTTGTGTTATAGCCTATATGTGAGCTCAGACCGTGATCAATTTGCTTTGCTGTTTGCAAATTACTGGCTACGCTTCAGAAGGCAGGTTCTAGACTGGATCTGACCACTTAACAACAAATACTAGAAATCTAGTGTAGTGTTGCCAGACAATTGGAGATCTCTACCTACCCACACATCTGGTGGGGATATCTCATTGCAGGAACAGCTGCTAACCGATGCTAACTCTGTAAACAGGTTTTTATTTTCGTTCGCATTCGGCAACAAAAAAGAAAAGCCTGGGGAAAATCTGGCATAGGAAGTGGGAGCCAACTTGTATTTCGCTAACAGTGCAGATGGGTGTCGGTCCAAATTTGGTGACATCAGTGTTCTCCGCTGATTTCTACTGGGGACGCAGGGGGGCTCCATGGGGGGGCTCTGGTGAATGCTTAGCCCCCCCCCCCCCCCCCCCCCCCAAGCTCCCCCTCAAAACAAGCCCAATTGACTGACTTCTATGTAAACCAAGATTCATTAGCTCCCCCTCTAAATAGCGCTCTGCAAGAGGAACATACCTACCTGATTGAAAATTATTTCTATAGCCTACTTTTCCAAAGGTGCCCTTGAGTATATTCGTCATGCACTGCCAATGCCATATAGCAGGCTGACTCATTTGGAGTGCACTTCAACCATTCACACACAAGTGTTTTGACCCTGGTCTGACTCTCCCCTCAACCCCCCTTGACCATGGTTTGGCCAAGTGGTGGTTATATCATCATGTCCGATGTCATCTGAGAAGCAGAAGCATATGAGCATAAGGGCCTATATTGAATATCACGTTTAGCAGTGCTGCCTTAGTTGTAAGCATGCTACCGTGCCTATGAATGACCAGGGCTTAGTCTGCTGACTGGAGTGTTTTTTTCCCCACACAGTATGGAGATGAAGGAATATTTAAGGAGGATGTTTTGACGATCTCATGTTACATGTGGTAGTGGTAAAATTAATGATGCCGCTGTGAGCGCTCTCTCAATCTCACACACACACACACACACACACACACACACACACACACACACACACACACACACACACCAGATTATTCACTGAGCCATTGTCATTCACTACGATGCTATGCACAACTGCTGGCGCTGACCAAATCTTTCTCGCCTTTCACAATCTCTTGCACGCACACACACGCACGCGCGCACACACACACACACACACACACACACACACACACACACACACACACGTTTTAAACATGTGATGATTGTTAGTTCAATATTCCATTGCAATTCTTACTTTAGCTCAGTGAAATAGGAGCATTCAGAACAATAACATTACTCAATCCAACCAACTATCCGTATCATATTGTAGGCCTAATTCACATTTTCTTCAGTCTTTGAAAACAATTTCTACAACACTTAGCCTAAGTGATTTATTGATATCTGTTGAGCCAGCCAAACCACTCTCGTGTTGTTTTCAATGTAAGCGCTATATATATATATATATATATATATATATATATATATATATATATATAATTTTTTTTTTTACTTTTTAGTAAGTGCTTTAAACGGTCGCTAGTTTCACGTTATTGTTATTTACGGATTTAATGTTGTCCACTTCTAGTCAGAAGAATCTGGTCAGAAGAATCATATTGTGGAAATTGGAGGGGGGGATATTGATTGTTGCCATATCCGGGAGAGAGAGAGAGAGAGAGAGAGAGAGAGCGAGAGAGAGAGAGAAATACGCGCATTTGCCAAAGTGCTGCTGCAGCTGCTACTTGGCGGGGAGAGAAACGGCGAACGGAGGCGAGAGCAATGGGAAAGGAGACACGCGCACTCAAGTTGCAAGAGGCTTTTCCCTGTTAGGGCACGACGGACGAACGCACGCACACGCACACAGACTGCTGTTGGAGACAGCGGAGAGTGCTGTAGAGGAAGAGGAAGGATGCAAGTATACTACACACAGGCGAGCCAAAACTTATGCAGTGTTAATTAAAACCACGGCACCATGTTAATTTGATTTAAGTTTTGGGTTGATAAGAAAGGAAGAGGTAACATATAGGCAATAGGCAAAGCAATGTGTGCGCAAATTGGTCTTGTAAAGATTTTTGTGTAGGACCACTTATTCCTTGTGGTGCAGGGAAGGAAACATGATGTGGACTCTATTTCTACCGCTTTTCGTCTCATCCACACTTGGGAACAACAACAACAACAACAACAGCACCGAGGAGCGCGTGCCGTTTTTCCACGGACACGTCTTTGAAAACTCCGCTCCCGGTTCCAGACTCAACGGGCTGAGCGTCCCGCTGAAGCGGCTCAACTCGAGGAGGCTGTGCGGTAATAATAACAAGGAGCCGGGGTCCGCGGCGGCACACTTCAAACTGCTCGGCGACGGGAGCGAGGCTTTCCGCGTCTTTGCGCACCACAAACGCGGCCACCTCTTGCTGAAGACGTCCAGGGTACTGGACCGGGAGGAGCGGGCCGAGTACACGCTGGGTCTCGGCGTGGTGTGCTGCAGCTGGCACGGCCCGGGGGAGGAGGCGGTGGACTCCCCGCCGATGGCCGCCGAAGTGGCGACCGTCAAGGTGGACGTCCTGGACACCAACGACCACGAGCCCACTTTCCCCGACGCCGCCCTGAAGATGACCCTGGACGACGCCACTGCCCTGCGCTCCGTCGTCCACACGGTCACCGCGCGGGACGGCGACAGCGGCAAGAACGCCGAGCTCATCTACTTCGCCCTGCCGAAGAACGGGAGTTTCTACGTGGTGCCCAAAACGGGGGATATACTCATCGTGGACTCGATACTCGGCCTCGCGAGCCCGATAAAGTTCCGCGTGTTCGCCCGCGACCGAGGGTGGCCGCCGCGCACCAGCCGGAGCGTCGCCGTGGTAATTAACCCCCGCCAATATTGGCCCGCCGCCGGTGGTCCCTCGCCAAACTCCCAAGCAGGGAAACCTCGTAAACCTCGGAGCTCGGGGTCCGTGCGGGAGGAGGAACCCACCGCGGACGACAGCCCGATTCTCATCAACGTGTCCGAAGACGCCGGCATCGGCTCGGTTGTGATGAACCTGAACTCGGCTAGGTTCCAGTCCGCCACGTTCGAGTTGGTGCCCGACGCGGAGAGCAACAGCTTCCCTCCGGTCAGCGTGAGCCGGGACAGCGGAGATATAGTGATATCCAGGAGACTGGACCGGGAGACCGAGCCTCTGGTGGACATCGCTGTCAAAGTGCAAGATAAAAGAGGTGCGTGCGCGTGTGTGTGTGTGTGTGTGTGTGTGTGTGTGTGTGTGTGTGCGCGCGCGCGCGCCGTCGCGTGTGTGCGCGCGTGCCTGGAGATATTAAGTTTTGTTCGTGCGTGCATGTTAATTTATGGGAGAGGGAAAGCCATTTACTTAACATGTGCCATTTGTTTGTAATTGTATGGCTGTCTGTGCGTGTAATTGCTACCACCTGGACTGTTGTGGTCCATCACTTTGACCTTTAGCATAAGTTGTTTAATTCTGTCACTGGAAAGTGTCACTGGAAAGCTTGCTTGCTGTTCAGAGCCTTCATTGGTAGCCTGTTATTAACACCTGTGTGAAGGAAGTAGGCCAGTTAACACAATGTAATCTGGCTGCATGTACGTGAAAAATCTCTGAGGCAGCAGCATTACAACCAGTGAAAAAAAGAAGAAAGAAAGACATAGGCCATTTGCTACAACATTAATATAGTAGTAACATTTAATTAATGAGGCCAGATGTCAGTTCATGGGAGATGAATGACAGCTACAGTGACAATAGGTTAATTACCTGTGGATAATAATTATTCAATGCAATGAGAGGGTGAGAGTTGGCCCGAGTGAGCAGGCAGGCTAGTAACAGAAACACATTGCATGAAATTAGACAAAAAATGTTGGCTAGACTAGGAAGGCCAGCATAACGATATCTTCTCCTTAGCAATGCAATGAGTTTGTCTGTTTCTGTTTTGTACGTTTTTATTTGTCACATTGCTGTTTTAATGTGTATTGCTCTATAGCAGCCAGCTTGAGTTACACATCTATGTTCTTGCTAGTATTAGCAGTGGTTCTCAACCTTTTCAGGCAACAACCCCCCAAAAATAATCATATTTGAACTGGGGACCCCCCAAAATAATCATATTTAAACTGGGTAGGCCTACTGACAACTTTGAATTGTTTGGGGTTGAGGCATTAGATCTGGTTTGGCTCAGTTCCCACTGATAAATATTGTAAAAATAGCAGATCTACAAGCTTGTAGATCGGCTATTTTCACAATTTGTTATTGTATATTATTTGACAATTTGATCAATGTTTGGTCAAATTTAATTTATCTTTCGCTATTAAAAAGGTAATCTAGGGACCCCCCAAATTCACGTGGGTATCCCCCTGGGTGTCCCAACCCACAGGTTGAGAACCACTGCATTACAGGCCTGGATAACCCTACTGCGGGGATAGTGGGAGTGAGTCAATCAATACCTCGTCTGATTCAGGGAAGGATAAGGAATTGAGAAGGACATATTTCACAGGTATACAGGTTGGACGGACTGTGTGTGAATTCAAATTATCCAGATGTTTGCTCTCCAATGCAAAAAAAAAGAAAAGAAAAACAATTACTGTGGAAGCCCAACACTTTTAAGTGCTCTGGTTGATTTGGGAATTCTGATGGCACTGCTGATGAGGGGATTAATGCAACAATATGCAGTCAACCTCGCAAGCACTTTTGTGCCATTTATCAGAAAATCTAATGATATCATGATATTGCCTAGCCTCCTTTGATCACTATAGAGAATAACAAATATGACATTCTGATGCAGGGCAGGCTACTTTAATGAATGATTGGCCTATGCACATATTTCATTACCCAGCTCAGATACAGAACAAATATTAACATTTCCATTCCACATATCTTTCAGCAGTGTGAAATAATTACCTCAAATCATACACAAAACACAAGGCACATTGGTTGGATTCTGTAAATGAGGGAAATGTGATAATTAAAAGGGAGGAGAGACATGTACATCCACACCCCAAATTGGGCAGGTGCTAAGGAAAATAATATAACATGAAAACTAAAAGAGAACGCTTGCACATTGTGGGCTTCAGTTGTAGTTTTTTTTTTATTGCACCCGAGTGCTGGCTCTCGCCCTTCCTCAGACACAAAATGTAATAAGCCTTGTATCTATCAATATATCATAAAGTCATGTGACATTTACTTTTCGTAATCAAGCTAAATGACACAGTTATTAATACACATACTAACTGCATACGGTACCTCTTTACATTTGAATGCAAAAGACAATTTGTTCCTTCAAGCAGCGTAACCATTTCAAAGTAAGCTATGGTCAGGGACTCAGGGTACAAAAGGCCAAACAAATCTGTTGAAGATCAATGGAGAGAAGTCCGGCGGCTCCAGGTCAGGATTTGGTGTCTTGTCAAGTTGTCATGACCTGATCGGTCCATCTGGTCATTGGCCACACGCAAACCCATGTTTAATTTCTGGGCTTATAGTGTGACACACTCCTGGGTCATGCTTGGTGCCTAGGGAGTGTGAGATGCATCTGTCTCATTGTCGCCTATCGGTTGAATCTTTAATAATCTGTTTTGAGTGTGAAGTCCCACTCTAGCTTCAACCTCCCTCCATCTGCTCGCATTATCTACATGTAATCCCATCTCATTCTCTCTCTCTCTCTCTCTCTCTCTCTCTCTCTCTCTCTCTCTCTCTCTCTCTCTCTCTCTCTCTCTCTCTCTCTCTCTCTCTCTCTCTCTCTCTCTCTCTCTCTCTCTCTCTCTCACACACACACACACACAGTGACAGTTGCGGCTGTTCGCCTGGTCTCCCTCTCTCTAACTCCAGAGATTTGAGATTTAGAGTCGATGCACAGCATGGGAGAATGTGAGAGAGAGTGCATATTTGGCGTAGGCATACTTGTGTGTTCTAGTGGTGGAATTGTGTGTGTGTGTGTGTGTGTGTGTGTGTGTGTGTGTGCGTGCGTGCGTGCATCCAAGAGTCCAAGATCTTCATGCTATTGTCCTGAGGAGGTGTTCCGGTTGTGTCAGCCTGTCCACTACTGTGGCCTGCATTGAGACAGACTGTGTGCTGTTCCAATGCTGGGCATAATTATATTATTTAAGGTTGGAGTGTGTGTCTGGCTGTGTGAGTCTGTGAGAGAGAGAACATGTGTTTGTATGTTCTTCCCACCAGTTAGAATTTTGGACACACATGGAAGACTTCTGGCCTGCATTTCAACTGCATTATGTCCCTTGTACTAGGCATCTGCATGGGTATCCGGAGAACTCGCCAGTTTACCAACTCGCCGCAGTGAAAATTCAATGTCTTCCTCGTTATGCTAAAATGCTGTCTTCATCAGTGTAGTATGTCGAACCCACAGATGTTATAGTTCATTTCCAAAGTGATCAAATTATTTTGTGCAATTAAATGGTCAGCTGTATGACGATAAAAAGTTGAGTATGTGAATACCAATGATAGTAGGGCTGGCTACCAATTCAGGATATTGTTTACTAATGAATTACATTGTTTCCGTACTTTAGCATTCCTACTTCATCTAGTGTAAACTCTAAACAACTATCCTCTCTCTCAATTCAATGCAATTTAAATGAAGGTGAAGTAAAACAAAAATGCACTAAACCGCGGCGAGTCAGTAAACTGACGAGTTCTCCGGTATCCTCTGCGTGTGTGTGTGTGTGTGTGTGTGTGTGTGTGTGTGAGTGACGTGTGACAGACACCTTTGTGGAACAGTTGAAATAGTCTTTACTTGAAAACTACAACTTTACCTGTCGTTCCTTCCCAAAGGGAACTAACATAAAACAAAAGTATAAGCAAAGTTTAAACCAACGCAATGAAAGCAAAACAGCTAGAGCTTAGGTTAGCGGTGTCATCTCCAAGAACAACAACAGCAAGAAAAGACACTCTTCATCTGTACTTGAGAAAACAGAGACAGTAACATAGCAGCAATACTGGCCGTAATGGCACAGCGTAAACAACGCTGCTGACAGTCTTGATATACAAGCTTAGCTCCACAACTGTAAGGAGCGAACTAATGTCTAACGTAAATATATATATGGAAATATAAGTACATATATATATTTAACGAACCATAATCAGAAAATAACAACACCAAAAATAACAATAATAAACGGCTCGCTGTTACACATTTCCTCGTAAATAATGTCATGCACATTTGTCCAGTGCATAGCCTACTGCAGGCCTTGTTGACCAGATTTAGACATTTTGAAGCTCTTACTACTGAAATGATCGATTATTTATATGGAGAAGTCCCGTCTCAATGGGTGAGAGACTGAGGACAGCTTGCCATCGCAGTGTGGGTGAAGGAATACTGGCACAGTGGTGCCTGTATGTACCGTGTGAGCATGGTGGTGCATAATAAAATGAAGATTTATGTGCACACTGCACAGTAACATCCTCAGTGTTATTTTAACACTGATGTAATGTAATGTAAAAACGGACCCAAATGGACTGCATCTGTGCGTATATTTGTGTGATTGTACAGTATTGGTCAAAAGTTTAATTGCACACCTATTTTTGGTCATTCTGGCAAAACAGCTCAGTTTCTGTTTCATCTGACCACGGCACTTTCCTCCGGCAGGCATTTTCTTTGCCCATAATGATCAGCAGCCAACTTCAGTTGAAGGTGCAGAAATAGTGAAGGGAGGTAACAACGGGACGGGCTTCAGACAAGCACATTCTTGAGCAGGGATAGGTTTAAAAAGCCTTTAATATCTTGACAGGGCTATCAAATTTTAAAATAATAAAAAGCCACTCAAATGGTAGTTTGGCACCACTGTGTACGTCACAAATTGAGGCTCAGTGCAAAAAAACGATATGTATATAACCACCATGTCTCTCCTCTCCGGAGTAATCCTTATGCTTTCTTTCTATGCTAAAAAGATGGAGTGCGTGCTGTAGAACAGGTGATTTAATATACAAAAATAATTCAAAGAAACAAACGTGATCTGCCAGGGTTACAACTGTCCAAACAAAAATAATGTATCTGACTTCCTCTGATTAGAGCGACCGCTTCCCTCCTCGCCGGCGTGCTCAGCCCGCCAACCCAGTAAAAGGAACAATCCCACTGTATATATATATATACCATAGGGTTACATCACCTCTATAATGACCAAATTCCGAACATTGCTGGCCCACAATAATCTACCTGACCTGGTGGAGGCCTGTGCTTCGAGGAGCACTTTTTCTGGTTTATTATATTGTAAGATTGTCTGGTTTCTTCCTTAATAGAAGAAGAGGCAAACGAGCACTCTCAGTCAAAACAATGCAGTTTATCGGGTGCACGGCTCACAAATAATTACTGTAGTAGAGAAATAGCCAGCACTCTAAAGTCCTTCTGGTACATTTATTGCATAAAGCTGGTCAGACAAACAAAACACGGATGCATTTTGGCGTCAAGCCTTCCTCAGCGTGTATAGGACTTTAGAGTGTTGGCTATTTCTCTACTACAGTGATTCTTCCTTTATAGACCTAGAAGCACCATTTAGCATGGAAAACAATCAAAGAGCTGTCGGGCAAGAATTCAAACTCCACCATCCGAATCAAGGGAGGGTTAAAAAACCTTCCAGAAGACTGCACTCTTCCGAGTGTACAGGTTTCAAATACGCTGAACATCAATACATCCCCATTTACCATCAATTAAATTATAGCCGCCACCAAACAACTGAAGTCATCTAAAGCTTTTGGTCCGGATAATATTCCAGCATTGATCTGGAAAAGTAAGCAATTCCAATATCTATTGCTCAATCTCTACAATCATACCTTCAACACACTCAAGGCACCGACTATATGGCATAAAAACCAGATCATCCCAACACATAAGAAAGGAGACCTCTCATTAGCCAATAATTATAGAGGAATCTCCATAATGCCAATTGCTGCAAAACTTTACAACAAACTCATCCTTAATCGTCTTATCCCCTTCGTTGAGCCTCTACTCGTCTCCGAAACAATCAAAACTGATTTAGATGTGGTTGATCCACTTTGAGTCAAATCCTGTGCTTACGTAGGGTTATTGAGGAATGACAGCTCTCGCTCTCGATCTCGCACTAGTCTTTGTTGATTTCTCAAAGGCTTTTGATTCAGTGGACCGAGCCAAAATGTTTGAAATTCTTAAATTATATGGTATCCCCGACAAAATGATCAATGCCATAAAATGTCTATATACAAATACCTCAGCGGTCATCCTTACTCCTGACAGAGAAACACCAACATTCCCCATTCTTGCTGGCATTCTCCAAGGAGACATACTTGCCCTGTTATTATTGTTGTTGATTATGTTCTTCGTATGTCAGTTGATAATATTAATGATAAGGGCTACCAACTAAACCCTAGGAGAAGCTCTCGTCATCCTGCTAAATACCTAACTGACACTGACTTTGCTGATGACATTGCGCTCATCAGTCAATCATTGGAATATGCTCAGGCTCTCCTTCAGTCTCTTGAGCAGGACTCTAACTGTGTTTATCTCAACGAGACAAAAACGGAATACGTAAACACTCCTCTGAAACAGGTTGATGACTACAAGTATTTGGGTTCATAGCCTATATATCTTCTTCCTAAAAGGACTTTCAAACTAGGAAGGGTATGGCCTGGTCAGCCTGCAATGACATGCATAAGATCTGGTCATCCCAGCTTAGTAAGATGTTAAAAGTAAAAATATTTAGGACGACCATTGAGCCGATTCTACTCTATGGCTCCCAGACATTGACAATTTCAAAGAAACGGTTTGATGTCACTTACACCCGCCTTCTAATGAGAGCGCAAAATCTGTCTTGGAAGAGCCACCCATCGACTAATATACGGCAACCTTCCCCGTGTTTCTTCACTAGTCCAATTCAGAAGAACACAGTTTGCCGGCCATTGCTACAGAGCTGACAATGAGGTTATATCTTCCCTTCTTCTCTGGAGTCCTGCCTCAAAGCAGACCAGAGGTAGAAAACTATCGTACCCTGATGTCATCGCTAGGGACACATGTATCAGTAAGCAGGAACTGGGGATGGTAATGAAGGACAAGGGAAGTCTGGCGTGGCATTGTGAAATCCATGATCTCGAACCGTGGTTGAAAAATGATGATGATATCGTCCACCTATTGTGTGAGTTTTATTTTCCATAGAACAGCTGACAGTAATCAACAGATTTGACAATTAAATTGGTTGACCTTGAAGATATTGCATCTCAGCTACACTAAAGTCTCTGCACACAGAGCGCGTTTTTCAGATTTTTAGCTGTGTTTCTCCATCGGTTTTCAGAAAAACGTGTCCAGTGTGCAACCACCTTAACTCACTGTCCCTCTCACTCACACAGGCATTAGATATACGCACGCGCCACGCACACACACACACACACACACACACACACACACACACACACACACACACACACACACACACACACACACACAACACAACACACACACACTGCTTGAGGCAAACCTCCACAACATATGGATTGAACACTTAAGTCCATGCAAGTTTCAATAATTTAACAGATTTCTTCCCATGGTAGACACACCGGCAGGCAGCACACAAGTCCACCCACGCACACACACTGATGCATGCAATGAATTAACACATACTGTTGGACATAATGTGGTTCTTGTTGTGAATCCCCATCTGATCTATATTAGTATAGGCAGTATGCAAATAGCTGGAAGAAACTACTGTTTTAGTTTCATAAATATGTTACTTACAGTATAACATATCAAAACTCATAAGAAATCCCAGTGGTGGAAAGAATAGAATAATGCTGAAATAGGCGATGTTGGAATTTCCCATGTTATACTTTATGCATGTTTTATCATCTGATGTCCGCCATGTGCTTGTTCAAAAGGAGTGCCATTTCTGTATGTTTATGCATTTTATGTATTTCTTGTTTTCATGTCTTTTGTGAAGCACTGTGCAGTGTGCACAGTGCATGCAATCTCTTTGATGCAAAGCACTTTGTCTTTTCTGTTTGAAAGTGAAATAATATTTATTTTTAATGGGCCGAGCCTGAAGGGCCTATCGTATGTTCCCTTTTTGTTGTTCTACCTATTTATTTTTCTTCTTCTTCTTCTTCTTCTTCTTCTGCAAACGGCAAACAAAACTCACAACCATGAGGTGTAATGTTAGAGACCACAGAAGTGAACCTTTCAAGCCTGTTTTCTCAACTCGCTGTTTTCCGCAAGACATTACTCTATAAGCCATATCTCCAAAACTGATGGGTCAAACTGAACAACCAATATGTCACTTTGAAGCTATGATTCCCTGCTTTCATATGACATCTTTTAATATGTTATTAGTAACATATTTATGAAAAAATAGGGCAATTTGCCCTATTTTATAACTGCAGCGCCTCCTTCATTAACACACAGATATGCAGGAAAATGTTCAGACACCCACATAACACCAGACTTCGCTCATTTCATTTGCTCACAAATTACTGTTGCAGAAAAAATAAATACACACCCACACATGCATAGCTTTGTATCATTCTACTGTATGTGTGAGAACAGTGTAATCAATTCTCCAATCTTACCCAATCATATCACTGCTACTGTACATAAATGAAAAACATGCATGACATGATGAGCCAATATTATGTCAGTGTAAAATTACTAACAACCGAGGGCAGGACATCTGGAGGGACATCTACTTTAATCTGTGGCCTAAGAAATCGGTTGTAGAATGACTGGTGTGTACAGGGCCATTGCATGGTGGCAGTGAGGCAAGAACAATCAGTGTCTGTGTTGATAATAGAGTGGAGCTCTCCCTCCCTCCGTGAAATCTCAGTGATTCTTAAGCCCTAACCACACCAAAGGGTCAGGAAGGTTTTAGCTTTGTCCCTGCGGTGTGATATGTCTTGTTGCACATTGACCCACGTTGACCCTAGTGATTCAACGTATGGAATTCAATGGCCCAAACCACACCAAAGGGTCAAGACGGTTTTAGCGTTAACTCCTTGCAACCGTTTGGACCCAAGGAGTTGCATGGTGACCCTTTGGTGTGGTTAGGGCTGTAGTCCACCAACGCTTTTGCTCATTCGCTGTCATGTCCATCTTCAACAGTAGAGGCCCATGAAATGAATACACAATAGTAGTAGTAGTTGAATTCTGGGCTCTGATTGGTCACCCACAACTCTGTGGTGAGCGAAATGTAATTCAAACTGAGGAGTGCCAGACCGATTTTGATTCAGTCTTAGTCTTTTGAATAACACACCAGTTAGTCTTAGTCCTATTCAGTCTTCTAAAATAGTTTAGTGTTAGTCTAGTCTTAAAGGGATAGTTCAGATTTGTTTTAACTTAAGCTGTATGAAATACTTACCATTAATATAGTGGTTGCAACTGTATTAATTGAAAAAAAAACATAGTTCCGTGTCGACTGTAAAATGGTTTTGTCCCACGGACTTGCAACTGGTGTGGTTTGGGCTTTAGTCGACTAAATATCAGAAACCTTAGGCTTTTAGTCTTAGTCAACAAAACCAGTAAGACGCCCTGAGGGCGAGAAGCACCTTGCGTGCACGCGTCCGCCTGGGTGACAGCAGACTGCTGGGCGAGCACTGGCGCTTTGGGATGGGGGCTGGGTCAGATCAACATATGGAATGAATTCTGTACTGGCCATATATGGAGTGTGTCTTGAGTTCACAGGGTTTGATGAGGTCAGATCAATATATGGAATGTCAGAACAGGTCAGCTCATATGGAGATCTAAGGGTGGCAGCGGGGGCAGTGTCTTGAGTGTACAGGGTTTGATGAGGGCTCAGGTTGGGCCTATTGATAACTCTACTAATAACTTTGGGGCGGGCCCGTCTAGAGTTTGAATGGACAGGTATCAGTCAAAAGTGAGACATCGAAGAGGAAGGACGGGTGGGGTAGGATCAACATATTGAATGTCCTTCTCCATGTATGGTTATCCATACATGAGGTCAGTGTCGTGATCCTCATATATGGAGATGGCCATAGGTGACGTGACGTGTCACAAGGCGTGATGTCACGAGGCATGACATGACACACTGACTGACTGACGGGAAATGCAGGTTTTCATAGTAACACTGTCTTTCAGCTGTTGAACACACACCATGGACGTTGCCATTTAAGTTGGGCTTGCCATTTAAGTTGGAGAAACAATTGGAGAACAATTCGGGTGCATGGCAGTGGTATGCATTTATTTGTTCACGCAGAATCGCACATTCAGGTGACGTAGGACGGTAGGAGCCAATCTGCGCAGATCTAAGCACTGTGGTATATGAAAATGCTCCTCCATCTGTTGTGCAGATTCTTGCAGACTACTGGCACCTCCTGGCAAGGAGTTATTTCCTCTGATGCAGGCAGGCGTCTGTGCGGTCTGTACAGAGTATGCACACAGCTGCTTTTTATCTGCACCTAACCCAACTGAGCTGAGTCTAGATATTCCTCTGTAGTAGTCGGGACAAGTCAGTTAGGCGTGTAGGGGCTAATTATGTTCTAAAAATAAAATAAATAAATAAATGAGGCTGATAGTTTGTAGTGTAGCCATAAGAGTAATTCTGCTTACTGTATAGGAAACTGCACATACTCATCCCATTTCCCACAAGGCTGTGACACACCAAGCTGATTGGTGATGTTGTGTTGTGTATTACTGCCCAAAGTATAGAGCGTGCCAGGGGTACGGTGCCATCACTAGTGAGAGAGAAAGACGCCCAGACTTCACTTCTGGGCATCCATGTCAATCATCTTCGTCATGATGGATGAGATCATGACAGACAATCTCTTATTTTTGTGAGAGGTATAATGTATTCACGGTATGGTAGATTTTTACAGGGCCAGAAAAGTAGCGTCTTTCTTTTGTCAGGGATGTTCAATTCCATTTACTTTTTAAACCCATTAATGTTAAGGCTTTTCATGTGTAGTTTGTGCCTTTATGATACTTTTATTTAATTCAATAGATTATGTAAATGACTATTCACATACTGTACAAAGTGTACATGTATTAGTTTAGTAAACTGCCATGTGAGTATCGAATAAACCTTGACATTGGATTGAAGGAGTTGCAGTCACAATATAATATTGCATAACATAGGCCTAGAACTGTGGGCTGAACAATGACATTTACATTCAGTGGCGGTACAGATCGGTACCGTCCTGATACCAGTGGGGCTCGCGGGTAAAAAAAGAAAATGTACCCGCACTATTGAGCGCCTGACGGTGCCACTGGTAGCCTACAGTGCACGGAGGTCCCACTTCTGAATTTAAACGTTTATAAGAAATGGCACGGCGGCCAAACAAAGTACATCCATGCATTGTATGTAAGGTATGTAAATGTAGCATTGTATTGTGGTTTGAAAACTAGTTGAACATAAATAAGAATGGTATACAGCTATTACAATTTGCACATTTTATGGTACATTTTGTGCGCGCATCAATAATTCTTCTTCAATAATGCATCGTTCGTTTATTAGAACACATTGTGTTCAGAATAGCGAACAAGGCCGCTGCACAAGAAGGTTACTGCATCCATTGTTAATTGCCAAGGACAACGTGGCAACTTTGAGCCAATCTCTCCATATCATTCTTGTGTATTGCCCTGTTGTTTGTATGAGAGAGAGAGAGAGAGAGAGAGATAATAATTGTAACAAATTGCAGTGTCAGTTTCTACCGTTTAGAATGTCCGAAGGGATTTATATATTCTCGTTATGTTAAAGGCACCTTCTGTAATCCTCCATGGTCATCCAGATGATCATCATTGTCACTGGGACCTAATAAAGTCACACGGTGCTTTGCTTTGTTTCCTTGAATGCTATCAGTAATGATTGAATAGGCTTCAATCAGTTCTATTACCATGAAAGTATGAGAGAAACATATTAATTAATGATAGATTCTCACTCGGTCACTCTGGCATGGCGGTGTTACAGTGAAATTGGTGACCTGCTGAAATATGTGACAATCGTGTAGAGTACTAAGTCATATTATGTCAGTGTCCGAACGTAAATCATTGCATTTTATTTATTAGCAGAGTTCAACGTAGCGGTATTTAGGCCACGTATTTAAAGACCCCCATGTAAGCTATGTGAAGTCCATGAGATGGTCACATATTGTGGCTGAGATTGTGGGTATTGGAATTTGGCTTTGGACAGTTGAGTAAGATGTGGCAGTACATCAGCCTGCAGATGGACTGCTGCCTGCGTCAAAGTGATGCACCAGAATCCATACAGGACAGGTCCCTTGGCTACAGGAGGCTTTTTGACCTCAGTCTCTTCAGGCAGCCAGAACCGCACTGAGCTGGACTGAGCCCAGTGCACGTCCTTGCTGAAAAATACTTCAATCATGAGATAAAATATGTAATAATGACGCAGAAAGTGCACCTGTAGTACACAATAATGCCCAGAAGACTTTTCTGTTCCCTTTCTCACTTTTAATTCCTCATGGTCTTCCTCAAGGTCTCTGCAGCGGGTTTCACTGGTGCACTAAACTCTTTCATTTTAGGTGCACCAGCATATAACACACAACACGTGTCAATACATTGGCATTGCTCTGAAAATGTATGATGCAAATAATTGACAACATCATTCCATTCACAATCTCATTCCAAATTCACCCAAGGAGAGAGAACTCATACAGGTGAGGATACAGGATAAATATGTGACATTGGAAGTACGCAGACTGTTAACTCTGTGCTTTACGCTGCTTTATCAGTGTAGAGATACAATTAACTGTAATATGTACAGTATGTATAGGATACACTCCTGGGACACTACAATAGATTTATGTGCTTGTCAACAAACACTCCTCGAGTCACGTACAAGTCATCGCATACATCTCACTGCTTGTTTTCTAGATGTACAGTGATAACATGCAGAATAATTAATCTGTGTATATCAACTAACTGGATTTATACAGACATTTAGTGTGTCACTTATAATAAACTGTTAATTCTCAAGCCAAACTTCCTGAGCCTCAGCTCCAGACAACATTCTAAGTAAGCATGCCAGAGGGAGGATGGTGTTCTGAGCCAATAACTGAGCCAAATGAAAGCAAGCTAAGTTACGTCAAAATACTTTGGCAATGCAACAAAGTCTCTCTTACATGTTTTTACAAGATTTTACTGTTAGTTTGCCTGCCTGTCTATATCCAGTGTTGTATCTGCATCTGCATACTACAGACTGCATTACATGTATGTCATCCTGTTGAAGCTCCTCACTGGCAGTTTGGATTTCCGTCCATTAACCCTCCCCGCCCCAGCATGGGGTTTACTTTCTGGTTTATTTATAATTGTCGCTCCGGCCCGCAAGACATTTTTAATTGCCATTTACTTCCAAATAATCCTGCAATATCTAGTACTGCATAATCCCACATTATTTCCATTCGGACCCAAAAATATTACAAAAAGAAACAGTGCTTGCCAGTATAGAGCGTCGTAGTCCTGCCCCCTTTCAGAAAAGCGAGTGGCCCAGGAAATGAAACCCCAATGCATTCTCCCATCGGCACTTCTAATATAATTTATTTAAAGACGGTTACGCCGCGGACAAAGCCAACTCTGATTGTGACAAATCATGACAATGAACACAATGTTTTGGGCCGATCAAATCATTAGAAAGAAGAAAAGAAAGTCAGGAGACAACACTATTTGTTTTGTTTTTCGTCTTATAAATTATTTGATCGGCCCAAAACATTGTGTTCATTGTCATGATTTGTCACTATCCGAGTTGGCTTTGTCCGTGGCGTAACCGTCTTTAAATAAATTATATTAGAAGTGCCGATGGGAGAATGCGTTGGGGTTTCATTTCCTGGGCCACTCGCTTTTCTGAAAGGGGGCGGGACTGCGGCGCTCTATAGGGCAGGTTATTGAATAGATGCATTATGCACATAGGCACATACCTGTTATAACAAAGATGTTTTAACAAAAATTTGAGAAAGGTTTACTTTACACCCTTGCATAAACATTTTGCTGGGGTATACAGACCCATTGGAGGATGGTATGAAGCAAAGCAGTAATGATGTAGTTATCACCGTTAATACCGCGTGCGTGCATGCGTGTGCGTGTTCGGCCTTTCTTTTCTAATTGGATTTTGACTGCTTTATGGTTTCACCACTGCTCCCATTAAGTGAACCTGTGAAATATTTAACATGCTAATTAGAGCAGCGTGAATGTATTTCTGCACTTATCATCAGAATGATTGTCACTTCATAATGAACACTGGTTTCACCAGCCCTACGTTGTATAGTTGTACTGAATTACTAAGTTGACCCCACTTTGAGAGCCATATATATTATTTT
>NC_137862.1:14371622-14401622 GCF_963924005.1 Protomyctophum bolini | reverse complement strand
AGTTTGTGCGGGCATGTGGGCAAGTTACACAGGAACGTCATTCAACTAAAAGTAAAAAATAAATCATGCACCGCGCCGGTTGCAATGCGGGCGATAGAAGAAACATGAAGAGGGGGTTAGGGGGGGAGAGAGAGAGAGAGAGAGAGAGAGAGGGGAAGATGGAAGAACAGAGGAACTCCCTGGTGTGCTGAGCATATTAGAGGAGGTGCTTTGGGGCGCGTGGTGAGACGATGAGCTCTGACAGCACACACACGTAGGGATGGAACAATAAGGGATGAAAATTACATGTCACGATTATAGAGCGTCGCAGTCCCGCCCCCTTTCATGACGACGCCAGGCCCAGGAAATGAATCCCATCCCACTTTTCCCATAGACATTTCAAAAAGTATTTATTTAAAGACCTTTTAACTGTCGTACGAAGCCAACCCGAGTCGTGACAAATCATGACAACAAACACAATATTTTGGACCAAACAAATAATTACTTTCTAATTCTTTGTTTGGCCCAAAACATTGTGTTTATTGTCATGATTTGTCACGACAAGAGTTGGCTTTCTTTTCCGGGTATCTCGAGGGGGCGGGACTGCGACACTCTATTGTGGCAAAATAATGTGTGATTGATTATCACGATAATTAAAATATGCTTAAAACTTAAAATGGCACCTTTTAAAGATAATTGTGGGGCTTTTTCTGGCCTTATAGATAGTGTAGTAGACTATAGTAGATATAGACAGGTGGGAAGAGAGATGGGAAGTGACACGCAGCAGAAGTTGTTGAGTTTGGGCCTGACAGCCTAGGTGCCCAGACTGCACCAAAAGTGGCCTTACAATGTCACTGTTGTTAAGCACTTAGCATAGTTTTCGATGGCAAAATCAACACATGGCACATACTGTACACACTCCAGTAACAGCCACCACAGAAATGCCAATGACAAGTCTTGTTTTGTCTGCTTTCATAAGTACTCAGGCCTCTCACGTACCACATTACTCTCATCTGTGGTGGATTAAATTGAAATTCCCTGAAGAAACGGCTCTCGATCATGAACGCCATCATGAGCAATCACTGGTGTACAGACGTAGTTGCTGTGAAAGAACATGGAGGGCAGGAATGGCTATGTCGTCGAGAAGCACATTAACACAGCGCATAGACATGCATCCATCTGCTCTCCAATTTGTGCCCTACAGTATAGTTACTCTCCTTTCATCAATTATTAATTTCAGTTCATATCTCTGTTATTTGCATTTAAATGCTTCTGGTACTGTGTTTCTGTCGGCCACTGAAGTGATTTCTGCCTGGGTGAGGTGCACTTCCTGCAACAACACAGAGCCAGATGTGTTTGCTGCTTGGTTGTTTCAGACATTATTCTGCTTCTGGAAATGGTTTTTATTTTTCAAACAAGTGCACTGACCAGGTTTGTTTGTCATCTTCTAGGGTAGAACACCATTAGAACACCATTGAACAGCATTGTGTGTCATCTAAAAGTAAATTTCTCTCCATTATACATAGGCCTAAGTGTGGTTGATTACACATTCTGCAGGATGTTCTAATGCTCATGCAATTTGCGTGGAGATGTCTGTGCCTCTAAGGAGCATGTACAAATATGCTATATTAAAAAATACATGGTGGAGATGACAGTAATTGCAGCAAAGGGACACAGATAAAGCATTGTAGATGTGCTGAGAATGGAGCAATAATGAAGACATATCATAGACAGCAGACACGCAATTATTAATCTGAGAAATCAAATAAGACCTTGATCCTCCCACAACATTCCCATGCCATTAAAGTAATCTGGCACATCTGGATAATTTGAATCTACAATTGTCACCACAGCTGGGACAGTACGTCCCACATCTTGTTGTGCACTGTCGTTGTGTTCGGTCGTTGAAAACGTCCAACAATTCATACATAAAGATGGACCTTTATTATAATTCAGGCGACATATCAGCACTGCAGCCTGCATGGAAGAAATTAATAAAAGAAAACTATTACAAATTTAAGTTGACCATTTATGATTTAATTGTGTTTTTTACATTGAATATGGGAACAACAACAATGTAATTTCTGCTCGCCTTTTATGTTTTGTAATCAAAAATCGCACAGGGCAGATTATATGACAAGTAACTTAAATATACAAAGAAATTACTGACACGTAATACTTTAAACGAAACATACAAATATATAAACAGGCATGCAAGGCATGCAATAAATAGCTGATCTACAAGCTTACAACACGTCACTTTGTAACTTGTAGATAGCTTGTAGATCTGCAACATTTTTCAATCTTGAAACGATGACAATTATTTCAAATAATTGCAAACGTGTAGATCTGTTTTTTTCAAATGGTATGTTATGTAATAACAATCTAGAAAGTAACTACTAACTATAGTCTTAAAATAATTTTAGTGGAGTAAAAGTACAATATTTGCAGATGTACTATAGTGGAGTAGAAGTAAAAGTACTGACCATTGGAAATAGTCCAGTAAAGTAAAAGTACCTCAACATAACGTAAGTACAGTACTTGAGTAAATGGACTTACCGGTAGTTACCTTTACACCAGTACACAGTGGGTGTATGGATAATATAAGTACAGGAGTAGGCTACAGGGTAGGAGGCTGCAGTCCATCAAAGCCAGAAATGTAAGGCTCAAATGCAGATTCTACCCAGGGACTGGCCCAATAGATGCACTTCAGCTGTTTGTATTTATTTACTTTTTAATGTGCTTGTTTT
Organism: Protomyctophum bolini; assembly: GCF_963924005.1. Lineage (NCBI taxonomy): Eukaryota > Metazoa > Chordata > Actinopteri > Myctophiformes > Myctophidae > Protomyctophum > Protomyctophum bolini. The sequence goes on along the minus strand of NC_137862.1, from coordinate 14,398,893 downwards.
AATGCACTGCACTTTATGCTTCTTTTATTTATTCATAGTTATTTTATTGTACACCGTTGGTCCTGAGTGCGATTTTTGTTTTATATGTGCAAACGTATGAAATGACAAATAAAGTGAACCTTGATCAGTTAAACAACAGTGGGTAATAGTTCACAGGGTCGAGGCAGATCTGCAGGATTAGAAGTGTTGTGTAAAATATCACACTCTTACTTGTACAGTCATGTACAAAGAAAACACTGTATTATTAATTAAACCGCATGTATAAAAATAAAACCAAGCAGATGTGAGATTAGAGAAAACATCAAGTGTGTATGGCTATGAAATAAATGTAGGGACTGAGTAGAGTTCATGAATATTCAATCTATATACCATAACGCACGTGCACGCACACACACACACACACACTCTGAGGCACCTTTGTGTGCCAACCCGTTGCCCTGACTACTTTCCACACAGTGGCCACAATGCAATGAGACCATTTTGTCATTGTCGTCACTGTTGGCCGCGTGCGTGCGTGTGTGCGTGTGTGCGTGTGTGCGTGCGGTGCACCCACACACCACAGAGAAAGAGACATAAGAAAGAAACATGGTCATTGAGTTCAGATCACTGACTGAGATATCCAAAAAATGTTTAATGGACATTAGTGTGTGTGTGTGTGTGTGTGTGTGTGTGTGTGTGTGTGTGTGTGTGTGTGCGTGTGTGTGTGCGTGTGCGTGTGCGCGTGCGCGTGTGCGTGTGATGTAGTGGTAGGTGCCGGTGGATGCTGCAATGAAAGTAGCACATGGATGACCACCTTTTTCTTAAACATTGTGTTTGTCCTGTCTTCGAACTCTCTCTCTCCCATTTCAGTTAGCTCATGGTTCAATGCGTCGTTTTCTGTTCATATCATGTGCATTCTCTCACAACCTGCGATCCACCCCTCTCATCACCGGTGTCTTATTGTCTTCAGGCTGCGTTCGTCAGGCCTAGAGGCTTTCTCTCTTCTTCACTCCCTCTCACTGTCTAGTTACATTTCTTTCTCTTTTATTTTTCTCCCCAATGAGGTTGTTTCCTATCCTCTGTGGAGAATATTTGGCTAATTGGCAAGTTCACTCACAGAGACAAATGAAGAGAGGAGACAAGCAGAGAGTCTGACCTTTAAGAGGAAGTCACCTCCTCTCCTCTCCAAGTCTCCTCCAAGTTTCCTTCTGGCACATGAATATCCAGCCTTTTTCGGAAAAAACGCACGCACGCGCGCACACACACACACACACACACACACACACACACACACACACACACACACACACACACACACACACACACACACACAAACATTCGGCACGTGGCTTCTCATGGCTGTGTAACTGTGTGCATACTCGCTCACTTTTAATAGCCCCCTCACCTTGCCAAGTAACCGGAGCTGAAAGAAATGGTGGAACAATGGTTGCCTCTGTGGTGCAGTCGTCTCGTTTGTCTGTTTGAACCCTCCGTGTGTTGGAGTCGCTCCCCACCTGCCCCGTGGGCCGTGACTGATGATGCGACTGCACTGTGCTGGGGTCTGCATTAGAGCCTGACCTCTCCGTGTCAACAGCATGTCGCTAATGGCCGCTCCCTGCGCCATATATCAGCGCAATGGGGAGTGATGTGAATGATATAGGGACAGAGGTGTGACACACATCCACACCCACATACATACACACATGTACATGTACACAACACACTGCAGTGTGGAAACTGCAGTGTGAAGGTGAGAATGACAATACATTATAGGGATGCTTACTTGTTTACACACACACACACACACACACACACACACACACACACACACACACAGACACAACTCATTTGCTGCTTTGATTTTAAAGATATTGCTGTAGGTGGAAATCTGTGAAGAGCACATCTGTCTTTCTCTCTCTCTCTCTCTCTCTGAACAGGTAGTTATGGTGTTCAGTGGTGTTAGGTACATGTCCTGCGTCTCTGACGCTCAAACATCGTGCCCAAAAATGTGGTATCGGTCAGGCTCTAGTCGGGGACCACAAGAACTTCATCTGAGCCTACGATATCACACAGGACATTTATGATGAATGTCTTTAGTTTGCCACTATTTCATTCATTTCTTATAGATATTGTACAGTGTGTGATCCCCACGGCGAACCCACCAAAAAAGCATGCGCATGCACACACAGTTTATTATGTGTGCACTCCACGCAGGTTTGCGCGGAGTGTGACTGTGACTGTTCTCGCCAAACATGCCCAAATACTACACAAATAGAAGCTTTTTTCCCCCACCTAGAGCAGTGAAAATAAATCATGTGCCGCCAGTGAGAAGTTGAGCGGCTGTATTCATTATCATGGATTGGGGGGGAAAAAAGCCATGTGCTTAATGCTTGCACGCCTGTTGTTTTTTGTGTGTAATGTAACCTTTAACGGACCCCAGTGCTCTGTGCTTGGTCGACTTCCAAAGCTTACAGATGTGCTATTTTCGTTTGCCCCGAAATAATGACACAAGGTTCCATGTGACATCCTCGCGTGCCTGTGGAGAGTTTAAAGTATTAATTTCAGTAGCTGTTTCTGTATGTGTTGCAGTCTGTGTCAATGGTCGTTTCACCGTGCATGATCTGAGAGAGGGAGGTCCACAGCCCTTCTGCACAGGCCCATACTATGTGGCCTTTTATTGTTTGTGTAGAGGCTCTCTATATTCACGTCTCTCTATAGTACAGGGATAAAAGAGAACTGGCCATGATATGGCTTTCCACACCCGCCCTGACACGGGCACTTCAGATGACTTAATGGCCTTGCGGAGGAATGAGGTCTTGGTTCTAGAGAGTGCTGGCTGGTGTGTCTGGGAGATATACAACATAATATCTCTGGTGGAGAGCTCTTCAGAGAGTCTGTCTGTTCAGCGCTGCTGACCTGTCTGCACTTCGATAAAGGAAAATGTCAAACTGTTGCCCTGTGTGTTTTCTCGTTATGGACCCACTTGTCTGGCTGTCAACCTCCCTCCAGGCTGCTTCATGTGTTGCCTGGTCCAATATTATCAGCCAATATCAACGTGATGGTTTACTTCTGAACATCAAAGTGACACCATAGGCATGGTGTTTCAGTGTCCAGCATGCTTTTCCATGTTTTTTCCCATGGGTACAGTCCTCTGCATCCCCTCATTCTTGCTCAGACCAGTTTTCCAACGTATTGCTTTCCCTCTATGCTGAAAATCAGAGAGGCGAGCTTGTCTGTATATCTGTGTGAAGTTGTGAAGCTGCTTCAAGGCTTTCCACGCTCTCCTAACGTTTTTCTCCTCATTCCGTCTCTTTCTTCCTCCAAGCATTTCCCCTTTTATAACGTACAACTCAGAAGTATAGGTGGTGTGTGTATACAGTATGTGCTGGAATGTGTCAATATGAATTCTTGTTTCTCACTGACTTGCCTTATTGTGTACTGACCTGAATATAATAATGATAGACAAGCAATTGACTGAATGCCACATAATATATATATCCTACACTTTTATCGAGGCATTGGCCCTCATTTATGGAATTTAATTGAAATAGAAACCTGGGCATAGCTTGGTTGGTATACCATCATTTCTATGCAAAGCTCTACATTTGTTAACTCAATCTGTGCTGGCACAAGAAAATCTCGTGAATAGCTACTGTACCCAGCTGTGCCATCCACGAGATTACGAGATATATTTTGTTCTCACGTGGTAGAAACACGTGCATGTCGATCCGACGCGCACATGGCCGCACGGCGCACGCACACTTAATAGTCCCTTTTCTCCTCAAAATGGACCTTATAAAACTCAAAACTTTCATCGTGTTAAGAAAATGTATCCATCGCGCATCGACACAGCCTAGAATGAGGATGTGGCTCAAATATGGAGGGCTATTACTTCCGCGTCGGGCGGAAGTGGTCTGTTTTTATGCGTTTTTCGCGCAATTGCCTGACACTGGCCTCACGATCCCGCCTATAGTAACAGGAGGGAATGTGTTCATCTTGACGTGTGCAGAGGTGCCATCAAATCTCACATCAAGACTCGACTCATGTGTGCATCCTGTGAAACATTGTGGTGCATTGCAAATCTGGTCAGAGAATGTCAGAGAATCGTTGTCATACAATATATAGATCTGCCATGTAAGCATGTGAAACCACATATTGATCACATGAAAATGTAGTCAATGGTAAAACAATCTATATCGTAAAGATCTACATTGACTATGTTTCATATCCCTCACATACATTTTACGATTATCAAATTGTATAATAAAGTTTTCTTTAATTTTAAGATATCCTACTTATTAGGACTACTGTAACATTAGCGATTAAAAGCAACATTATACGCTATGTACAGTAATACATATCACTAAACATTCAAACCTCAGCTGGAGTTATGCATTTTCCGACCGATCTTACTTTTCATGCTGCCAAATCGAACAGATTTTCCTTAGTATATACAGTATATTTGTCCGGCATTTGAATTGTCAAGGTGTTTGTTGCCTTACGTTTGCACTGGGACCGGTGAGCGTTTCCCTCGATATTAAACCTCCTCTTCATTCCCAGCAATTGACATACGGTATACTATACTACACAGACGTTATGTTGTGAATGTTGCTCTCTGATATTCTGAACTATTATACCACATTTCCTTTGGAATATCTCTCACTGAAATCAGTGAAACCGGGCATCCGTGTAGCTATGCTTTGTGGAAAAGCTTGGCATCTCAACAGTAACTGGGAACTGGGTGGGAGTTTCTATTTTGAGGCCAGAGACCTTTCTCTTCTTGGATGTTGTCATAACCTCTAGGAGTCTAGGGCCTCGGAACTGAGAAACTTATTGTTTACAGCCACCACTTTTATCTATCACATGATCACGTGAACCCTGTTGTTAGTGGATTCCTGCATTCGGATCTGCTCTGGTTTTGTTAGCTTGATAAATGAGGGCCATTGGGCCAGATTCACGAAGCAGTTTATGCACATATTTTGAACGTACTGGCATTTACAACAATTGAAACGTAGTAGTCTGATTCACTAATGCTGTATTGTCTTGATGTTATTGCGGGAGGTCTGCTCGGAGGCTGACTTGTGGAACGGATGTCACTGGTGGACGGTTTTCTGAACTGTCCCCAGCCCTCCTATGAGACACAGACTGAGTAGGAAAGAATTGTGTCATTTTATCATGATTATTAGTGAGGACCTATTATTACTATATGTTGAAAAGTGGTGAAGTGGTCCTTTAAAGCCAAGGCACACAGACAGATGGGTGAAACGGGTACTCTAACACGGATACAACTGGTATTGCATACCTGGGTGGGGCATGGATCGCCAACTTCCATCGTTACCGACTCTGTGCTCTACAGCCAGGCACCGTTCTAGTATACAAAAATCACACCTGTGTGAAGTGAGGGGCGCTCATCATCATCGTACATCATCTTACATCATCATTAAGAATGGTGGTCCCTTATTGGCCAAGCCTATCCACCGACATCTGAGTGGTTAGCCGATTTGCTCGTCTACATATGACGGAAATGTTCCCTTCATTGTTAATGTTTTGATGTAATTTTGATAATTTACGTCATATGCGGCGGACATTTTACCTTATTTCGCCTTTCATTGTCAATGGCAAATATTGAGACGTGTGGTGACAAGATTTAGCAGACATTTGACCTGAATTCCTCTTTTATTGTCAATGGCAAATATTGACATATAAAAAAATATATGGTGACGTGTGAGGACAAAAGCTGAATATAGGAGGGGCTAGCGCCCCTCAAAAATCACACCTGTGTGAAGTGAGTGGCACTCTTATCATCGAGGGGTCTAACTTCAACTGGTTCGTGAACACAAAATGCATTTTGAGGATCCACAAATTTCCACGCTTTGCGTGCATGCTGTGCGGCCCCCCACACACAATCACTACAGTTGTGGCCCCCGGCCTAATCTAGTTGAATTCCCCTGTCGTACATCATCATGCATCATCTCATACTGGCCAATCAGAATGCCTGTTGCCACAAATTGCCACAAACAGAAGCTGTATATAGGAGGCCTCAAAAATCACACCCGTGTGAAGTGAGGGGCGCACTTATCATCGTACAAATTCGTCATATTTGGCGGACATTTGACCTAATTTCTCCTTTCATTGTCAATGGAAAATATGAGATGTGTAGGGACAAGCTTTACGTCATATTTGGCGAACATTTCACCCAATTTATCCTTTAATTGTCAATGGCAAATATTGAGACATGTAGGGACAAAAGCTGTATATAGGAGGCCCCTCAAAAAGAAACATAGCATATGTTTTGCCATGTCCATTCCCAATTCCGATGTAGTGGGACAGTGGAGGATATGTTCATCCAAAGGATGAACCCTCAGTAATCGATAAAGCTCTGATAAAGGTTATGGGATATCTTTTTACCTCTGCAAAGGTGAGAGAGCAATTAGTATAAAGGGCTTTTATAATATCCTTGCCATGTTTTATTAGCCTTTGGTCATGAGATTGAACTTTATAAATTAACTCCTTTCTCATTCTCATTTTACGTGAGAGTATGGCTGTACTTTATTAACGCTACCGCCACGATACACACAAATGAAGGCGTACAGCCTTCTGTGTGTACAACGCAGCTTGGTGAATCACACATTAGATTGTGCTAATAGAAAATACTCACCTCTTTAGTAACTTTATTTAGGCACTATGTTTGCACTATTTAATCAGGCCCATTGTCTCCTTCCTCCGCAAAGAGATCTGAATAGTGTGTTTGAGCAGTCTTTGAAGTGTGATCTAATTAAAATGTATTTTACTCACCCAGAGGAAGTTTTTTTCTCATTGTCTTGCATACTTATGTCCTCTCATAATAACATCCTCCCCATCAACGCCTCTATATTTTATTTTTCCGCAGTCATCGTTCTCTCCTGTCTCACTCCATCATCCCCATTTTCCCACTTTACAGTACATTATTCCTGTCTGCGTCCAACTGTATTACAGTCATAAACCTTCTACCGAGCATATTTCTTTGCCCCTGCTGTCGTCTGAGGAGTGGATGAAAGTGCAGCTTGACAGACTGCATGTCTGTCACACGTTAGCCAACGTTTGTTGACACTTCATGTGGTTTCTTTTCTGTGATGCGCTCAGTTCGTTAGGCACTTCTTTTCAAAGAGAAACCTCTAGTGTCTGTCTTCAGGATGATTTGTTTACACGTTTTTGATGACAGCTTTGCTGCATTGCTTTCCAATCCACTCAGATCGTTGTGTATGCGACTGAGCGGAGGAAAGTCCACTGTGCACTCACGGTCGCACACACGCACGCACACAGTTTGTTTAAATGGATATTATAAATATTGTTATGTCTAATGTCTATTTGTTTAACTGGATATCATACTTGGGAATTAAATAGTTTTTTGAGTTTTCATTTTGGCCAAGCTTCTTTTGGCCCCAGGTGGCCTTACCAGATGGTGTCTTTTGATGGTCCTGCCAGGACGCTGCTCTATAGCTATTCATTGCTGTACAGTACATTGTACAGCAATGTGATCATTAACCATGCCCACCATACCTGTACCAGAACGCTGCTCTCTGGCTCTCCAGTGCTGTACACTATACAGCAATGAGATCATTGATTAAAGGGCCACTTCACCCCTTTTGCAACCAGATTTTATTATGATGTTTAGGACAAAAAAACAATTTCCTGTGTTCTTCTTCAACAAAGATGGCGAAAGCAAACATTCTTTGTTCTGTACTCATACAATAGTATGGTACAAAACACTGAAGTCCTTAAACCAGAAACCTAACCTTAACCCCAGTAAACTTAACTTGCCCGGGGGCGTGGTTGTAAACACAACCCGTGTAGGAATTAGTATGTAGCGTCTCACACCCCCATGCTGGTTTCACCAATGGCCACAAACACTAATTAGCTGGTGTGTCAGCTGGTGAAAGACGGAACAGGATGAGAGGATGAGATGAGGATGAGAGCAGACAAGTGTGTGTGTGTGTGTGTGTGTGTGTGTGTGTGTGTGTGTGTGTGTGTGTGTGTGTGTGTGTGTGTGTGTGTGTGTGTGTGTGGGAGGGAGGCTGTGGACGCACCATGATCCCTCATTTAATGGCACGAGGGATGGATGACCACATGCAGCACAGCATGACATAACAGACACATAAACAGCGTGTGTGTATGGTAACTGGACTTTTGCTCTAATGTGAGGTCACACATTTAGGGGCAACTGTGAGCACAGAGACTGTGTTCTGACTTTTGACTTAAATGTTGATAAGACAGCAACGCATCAATATGTTAACATAACAGAAAATCATACCAGCATTTATTTTATTTTCATGAGGAAGGGAGGGGGGAACACACCATTTCATTGTGAAGCAAGAATTGTTTCCAAATGACAAAAGGCACCAGAATAACAGGTTACAGTTTGATGTCTTGATTCATTGTGCAGTCCTAACTGAACACGTCAGCTGCTTTTTACTCCATGGACAACTTAAGACCAACACAAAATCAGCTATTTCCACTACTTTGCTTCGTGTGACACTCTTGTATGATGAAGTAGGGCTTTAATCTACAAACAAAAACTAATTTGAAACTTTGACAGTGACTATATATAATAATAACTAAAATGAAACAGACTCTTTTTCGGACGGAAAGGTATAAGAACATTACGATTTCCAAGTCTAAATGCGTGTACTAGCTACTGTCCATACTCTTTCAGCGGTGTCTGTCCTGTTGTTTTTTTGGACCGCTATGTGGTGCTCATGCAAGCCTGGGAGAAGTGGCACACATTTAGCTCAATGTGAGAACCACGCGAAAAGTTATTTGGAAAATAAAACTTCAAACGGGCATAACTTTTTGTTGTTGTCCTAGAAACACTACAGAGTGTAAATGCAGGCTCTTCTAAATGGCTTCCAACACAAAAAAATGAACAATTTATCAACTCAGTTAATTTTTTTCCTGAAAGCAGATAAGTCGTGCTTTCTCTGAAGGTCTTTCGTTGTCGCACATTCACAACAGAGAATGTTCAATAAATCATTCAAAAACGGCATTCTCTCATAGAGAAGTCTATCAACTACATTGATTTGACTTGAATCTTTCAAAGAGTTAAAAGAAGTCAAGTGACTCCTTTTCATCAGTGCCTCAATTCTGTACTGTGCATAATAATGTTCATAATCTACATTCTCTACAGCTACACCTATTCAAAACTAGCAAGGTCATCTTCATACAATATGTCCCTTATTCAGTCCCCATCAGTCAGTGGTCGAATGGAACATCTTTAATCACCACAATCAGAGAAAGCTCTCTCTCTCTCTCTCTCTCTCTCTCTCTCTCTCTCTCTCTCTCTCTCGTTGTCTTCATTTTCAAGGGGGTCTTGAACTAGAAACGATTTTATTCTTTTTAAATATGGGTGAATCGCCGGCCTTGATGAGGTCCAAGCTATCAACAGCATTGTCCTTTTCACAAGATCATTACCACTATAAGAGAGAAGGTTCTTTTATTTTCTTATTTCTCTCCCGTCCATCACTCTAGAAACTTTTTGAATCTTTTTAACTCGGGTGAAAAAATACCTTTTCTTTCTTCAGTTTCATTACGATTTAAAAGTTTGGCTCATGTTTTATTTAAGTTAAGTAAGGACCATGAGTGACTATAAGTCCTGAGTTCACCTCAGGTATTCTTTCTTTTTTCCCTGAAATGGAATGGCACCTTTTGAGTCTGTACAAGGAAGTGGCTGGTTGACAAGGCATCTGCACTACTGTATCCGCATCTCCTACAGTATGTTACAGTATAGCTTGGTATAGCTTCTGTGCCACACACACACACACACACACACACACACACACACACACACACACACACACACACACACACACAGACACACACACACACACACACACACACACACACACACACACACGTGTGCGTGCGTGTGTAACCATATATACAGTATATACTATATACCATACCATATATGTGCAGTTTGCAGAAGTCCTGAGCTGGCAAAGCGTTTCCGTGAGAGAGGGAGCAGATATAATGATTACACTGACTTCGACTAAGGCCCTGTCCCGCTCACTCTACTTATGCTATTCCACGATGCTGAGCACGGCGCTAAAGCAATAAATTGGGGGTGTCCGAGGTTATGAGTGACAGCTGTCACCATCCGTCAGCGTGTGTGTCTGATGTCGAGGTGAAGAAACAGGCAGTATGGAAAGACGCTTATTTTGAAATCACATATTTGATTCCTTGCTCGGATTTCAGGAGGTGTACTGTAGTTCCAGACTCTATTTAGCATTCGCAGATTGTGGAATAGTTGTCTGGCTACACAAGACCACCTCTGCCCCATCAGGCTCTTGTCTGGGCAGAGTGCAGCTTTCCCGGGGGCAAACCTGTCCGGATTCTTCATTTATGTTGTTTTGTTTTTCTGCATCAATCTACAGCTGCTATTTTTAAAGTTGAATCTTCATATAGCAGTTCGCTCTGCCAGTTGCACGTGTTTCTAGTCCATGGCCACAGAGAGTGCTCACCAATCAGAGGCCAGCTGCAGACCCAAGTTCCCAACATTCCGTTGGCTATTTTGAACAGCTTATATTGATATTTTAGGCATTAAATATGCCATGTGCTGTAGTTGCTCAATCTTCATGCCTTTCTCATGCACAGCTGGATACTTAATTACTTTAGTTTTGATGCAAAAGGTTGTGACTTCTATAGTAGTGCAGGCTGCAGCACCCATGGAAAGCAAAGCACAGTCTAGAAAGGATGATTGATTGATGATATAAAAACACATGTCACATGTACTAACGTATATATCTGATCCACCATGACCAAAAGCATAAAGCATTAAAGTCCACAGCTTGTTTCCATCCCTTAGTATGAGGTGTGTGTGAAGTCATGTAGTGCAAGACATGTATCTCAAAGTGGCACCGTTCAAGTCGTGCCACAGACTTCTGAGGAACCCTGTTGAGGCAACCTTGTGAGCTTGTAGATCTGCTATCTCTCCCCCCCCCCCCCCAGAATAGGGATGGTTAAACGTATGAAGTATAGTTATTTTCAATCTGTCCTAAACAGATATTCTCTCAAGTTTTCCTTACATGACCATGACATACTGGGCTGTATTTGGCTATTCTGAGTGGCCAAAGAGCATTGATCACGCCTCCAGGTCTTTAGTTTACTCAAGTTAGGTAATAAGACCTGGTACTTAAGACACGCAAAATACAGCCTACAGTATCTGAAATAAGTGGGAACGATTTACGTACCGTAATTATGTACGTTTCTAAAAACGAACTGCGTCATTCAGGGGTGGATGAAAACACTGGTGAGTGCATGAGTTCAGTATGTGCTATAATGTGTCCCTGGGAACACATGCTGTCAAAATCAATCAATCAGTCAGTCAATCAATCAAAACTTTATTTGTATAGCAGATTTCATAAAGAAAGTGCAACCCAATGTGCTTCACAGATTACAAATAGAAGAGACATTAAAAGAAAAAGAAAACAAAGAAGGAAGAAAGAAAACATTTTACATTACGAATAAACATAAACTTAATGATATGACCTAATTAAAAGCAATGCTAAAATGGTATGTCTTAAGATTTCTCTTAAAAAGGTCTGTGGATTCAGAGAGCCTCAGGTTTACAGGCAGGCTGTTCCACATTATAGGACCATAATAGCTAAAGGCTGCTTCTCCATGCCTTTTAGTTTTGGGTCTATCCTTAGGAACTTCTAAAAGACCTGTTTCCGAGGATCTGAGAGCTCTTCCAGGCACATACCCAGCAGGGAGCATTTCAGACAAAATATGCAGGTGCATTTCCATGAATAGATTTAAAAACCAGCAGAAGGACCTTAAAATCAATTATAGAAGAAACAGGCAACCAGTGAAGTGACTTTCAAATGGGTGTGATGTGTGTGAAAATGACACGGGATCTTTATACTCTAGTCTTAACCCATTCAGACTTTAAGTCGATTTTACACCTGCCTTCTAAATCAGTAGTTCTCACACTTTTTCACAAAATTATTTCAAAAATGTTCAAACATAGTAGATGTACGAACACGAAAGTGACACGCTGTGAGCTTGTATGTCTGCTATTTTTGAATAGCCAATGCTGATTTTTATCATACATTGTTATATTCAAACTGCATGGTCATTTGCTGGTGCCACTGTCCAGCAACCAATTGAACAGGTTTTCAAGAGAGCTACCAAGGCCTTAGACAAGAAACCAAACTCATACCATAATAATAATAATAAGCTTTATTTATATAACACTTTTCATACAGGGTTGTAGTTCAAAGTGCTTCACAGGCAGGACATACATCAAGTGCTTTACATTTAGGTCATAGGTTAACATATCAAACACAATACAAGACAATGATTATGCATAAAATCACAGACATAAAAAAAATAGGCATGAGAACTTGAGAAGCATTTAAGATATTTGTTGAAAAATAATAATCAAATAAATGCTGGGGAAGCCTCAATAAAGTGCTACGGTAGGGTGGAGAAGGCCAATCTAAAGAGGTGTGTTTTTAGTTTTTGTTTGAAAATGTTGGTGGAGTTGGCCTGAGGAATTGTATTCCATAATTTTGGTGCATTGGTTTCTTTTTTCTTTTTGTGCCTAGTAAACCTGCTGTGGAGGATCTTAGTGTTCTGGATGGAGTGTATGATGGTAAGAAGTCTGTTATGTGTGCAGGGCCTTGGCTGTTGAGTGCTTTGTAAACTAGTACCTTAAGGTCTATTCTCTGGGAGACCGGAAGCCAGTGGAGGGTGTGCAAGACTGGTGTTCTCTTTTCTTTGTTTTAGTTAGTAATCCTAGCAGCAGAGTTTTGTATGAGTTGTAGTCTGTATAAGGCCATTTTTGGTAATAATAATAAATGCATGGATGATTTTTTTCGACATTGGTTGTGATAGGAAGGGTCGTATCTTGGCTATATTTCTGAGATGAAAAAAATACAATTTTGGTAATTTTGTTGATGTGGGATGTGAAGTTGAGGTCTGGATCGATTATCACTCCGAGGCTGGTTACTTGTGGTTTAGCCCACGCGGCTAGATGTCCTAGAGCAGGGGTCGGCAACCCAAGATGTTGAATGAGCCATTTTTGACCAAAAAAATTAATTCAAAATATATCTGCAGCCGCAAAAAAATGAAAGCCTTAAAATGCTTATAATGAAGACAACAGGGCTGCAAGTGGATATTAGCCTAGCTATCAAAATAAAAAGCATTTAATGCATGTTTAAGAATATCTGCTCGCAAAAATACGTTGATCCAAAGATGGATGATACTCCAAATGCGAGTTGATACTCCAAATGATGTGAACAATTATGTTCACATAATTGTCTGGAAGAGCATTCCATGTTTTCCACACAAGTGGGTCGTGTTTTGGGAGGTTTACAATCTCGGTCCATTTGCTTGTATGCTTAATCTGCAGTGACAAACTATCAAACAATTTAAAAAAAGTAACGTTGAAGACATTTCCAGGGAAAGCATGCTAAGTTTGCAGCTGACCACCCGGCTGGGAATGAGAGAAAGAGGGTTGTTGCAGAACTGCTGAAGAAAGCAGAAGGGAGCAAACTAACTTTTAAAAAGTGGATCAAACTCCACCACTGCTGCTAGTTTCGTTGCAACCCGGGAGATAATAAAACGTCTTTGACTCCTTCATATAGTCACCGTCTGTGAACGGCTTGCCACGTTTTAAGCATACAGGCAATCCATCTGCATTGGCTGTGAAGGCATAAGCGTCTGTCCACGAATTGTTAAATCCTCTGTTTTCGTCGGCTATCTTTCTTTTTCTCCCTGTAGAAGCCATAGCGTAGCAGGCAGCAGCCTCACACACCCACCTGTTTGTTTATAATAGACACCTGTCTGGCGCAGCATGAGAGTGTGTCGCATGCTATGACGCAAATTTTAGTTGACATTATGTGTTGAAACTTAATATTTATTCTACACATTTTTACAAAATTGGAAAACTTAAGAATGTTTCTGTCACGTTTGGCCTCCTACCGAAACCATAAATGAAACAAATTATAGCATAGACAGTATTTTGAATTTAATCATTCTATTTTCAAATGGTTTATTGGCGCTTCTTAAACAAAAATAGCATCTCTCATACCAACTGGCTTGTACAGTAGGCTACAAGTGTAATACCAATAATGAATGTATAACAAATCGATTATATATAGAGCACCGAAGTCTGACGTCACTTTCAGTAGAGGGTGCCATTACACAGGTTCATGTATATATATATATATATATTTTTTTTTTAAAGAACGTAATTAACATTTAGTTTAGGTTGTGCGATGGGCAGCTGCAGCCACCCTGCCTACCCGGAAATGTAGTCTCTGGGTTTCTACTCTGTGTAACAAAGTGAAAAGGCCGGGATCGGCTTATTTTTCAAACACAATTCTTATATGAAGAGATCTAAAATTCCCCTATGGGGAATTCAATGCAAATAAAAAGTACACAAACCTGTGGACTGGCGCCCTCTACTGACAGTGACGTTGGTGATCTATTGGTGGCGCTCCTTAAATCTTGGTGGGTGCTCCTAATTTTTTTCTGGTGCCTCCTTTCATTCTGAAATTGGTAGCACCAGTGCTACCAAGTAAAAAAAGGTCATTTTGAGCCCTGACGCGACCTCGCCCTCAGGGCGTCTTACTGGTTTATTTGTAGGCAGTTGTATAAGTTTTGAACAGAAATGGCTTTTCACAGTCTTTTTTTATGAATCAATTTCACATTCAGGATTTTGATATTTCACCACTAAAATGCAGTGGCATGCCTCCCTGCATGGGGTGCCCAGAAGCACTTTTACACATCATGTTGCAACATTTGACAGTGGCATTCTTTGGTACTATGTGTGAATCTTAAGCAGACAAATCTACAGCACATAATGTCATAGTGTGTCATGTTTCTTGTGCAGTAACACCACCTGACTGACACAAGTGTTGGGTGATTAATGCACACTTGTATCCGGTGTCAGGTGCTAATGCACACTGTGTGGATGACTGAACAGTGAGTCACTGCCTTCTTCTTCCCAGAAGGAGCCTGTTGATGGCTGTTAATGTCTGAGTCTGTCTGTGTGAAACTGGCAGTGGTCGGAAAATACTCACCTATTTTACTCAAGTAAAAGTATCAATACTGCATTTTAGAAATACTCAAAAAATCTGAATGTCACATTTAACACGTTTTCAAATGTATACAAATATTTTGAATACACAACACATGCACGCGCACACACACACACACAAACAAACACCCACACACACACACACACACACGCACACACACACACACACGCACACGCACACGCACACACACACACACACACACACACACACACACACACACACACACACACACACTCTGTTGTATGTTATGTTACCCATTCTATTACTGGCCAATGAAACGCATCAGAGCAGTCTGATTGAACGTATACAACACTCTGATCCAGTACTGAATACAAACTTAGGTTAAGTACTGAACACTGAGTGTGTTGTTGTTGTTGTCTGTGTGTGCCATGAACTTTTGTGTGAGTGAAGCTGAAGTCAATTGATGGACTCAGTTTAACAGCTTTCCATCGGTTGAGCAGTCTCACTGTTTCACACAAGAAACACACCCAGACACTTTATTGAATTCTCGTCCTGTCTCTCTCTCTCTCTCTCTCTCTCTCTCTCTCTCTCTCTCTCTCTCTCTCTCTCTCTCTCTCTCTCTCTCTTATAGCCAAGCAATTAGATTCCGATTTGCTCAGCACAGAGGTGCACGAGTACACATCTTAACAGAGTACTCCTCTATCTTATACCCTCATTCATTGTGTACCGACCATCATCTCCTTTTTACACTTCATAGGGTGCATTCTTCACCTTGTCTAATCTCTCTCTCTCTCTCTCCTGTGTATTTGTCTTTCTCTAATATCCTGCACTATTTATATATAGCACACAACTTACGCAACTCACTAGCAGCTCAAATACTACCACAAGCTGATCATTGACTAGCTGACCGGCCAGACCACCACGCTGATGCGGCTGCCTTCGGTCAACAGTCAGACACCTGCCGACTTCCTTCTCATAATCCCATTTCATTGTCATTGCTTGCTACTAGCCCCGCTGTTAATCTCACAAGTGTATCCCCCTCTATAATTACACTCTCTAGCGACATCTACCACCCACCCACCACAGCAGAGCCAAGACAGCAGCCAATCTCTGTTCTCACTGCAAACACTGCAGACAGAGTCCCACACAGGAACTCCAAACATGGACAATTACATTTTTCCGTTTCACCTCCCATCTAATAAACAGTGCTTTCCAGAGCCTGGGGCCCGCAGCCGCAAAGGCACGGTCACCCCTACTTCTCTTGCTGGTCGTTAGGCTCGACCAGGGGCAGCTGGTCCGCAGACCGTAGAGCTCTGATCTCATGGTCAATATTAAATACATTATTGACAGTGTTAAAGGAGCGACAGGGTTAAACAAAAATAAGTTTTACTCTTACACTATGTACCTGTACACACGATAATAAAGTACAACCTTGAATCTTGAAGAAGTTTAATGCTTTCTTTTAGGAGTGAGATAGTTACACTTAACGTATCTCTTCCACGGTTAACATCCACAACATGAGCATCCCTCCATCCAGGATATATGCAACAGACGGTAGGAATAATACTCCAGACGCCCTTACCAATATATCTCACAATAAATACTAAAATCTTTGTCTTTTTTCCCAATGTCGATTCCTACCGTTGACGTCTTGGACGTCTTCCTGGGTTTTCATTGATTCAGAATAGACTCTTATATATATGGTGTATAAGACTCTATTATACACCATATAGCAGCGCTTCCCCGTCGCTAGGCAAGATGGCCGTAGCCATAGTCCTGTAATGTCTGCCATCTTTGGCCGTGAATTGAGGCTCAGATTGAGGTGAACAGAATGTCGATGTTAGTGGCCCATTAAAAGATCGTCGCTACCTCGCTGTTAATTATTGTTTGTAAAAGTAATGCACTCTTTTGTACAATGAAATGAAATGAAATGTTGTCTATGTTGACTCAAACTGTTTTTTTAAATTAAATCCTTACCCTAACCATAACAAAATATTCATTAATTAATTGAATTTAAACTACGGTTTCTAGTTTAGAAACCGTCTTCCAGTGACATCATCATTAGGCAGATTTTATTTTAAAATATAAAATATTTAGATTTTCATTATCGTGAGAACGATGGCTTCCATTTTCGCATTGCAACTTTTCAGGACTAGAAAGCCTGCAGTTTCTATTAGCTTGTATTCCCCATCGATGATGTCACTGGAAGACGGTTTCTGAACTGCCCACAGCCCTCCTATGAGACACAGACCGAGTAGAAAAAAATTGCACCATTTGTTCATGATTATTAGTGAGGACCTATTATATGAAGATAGGTTGGTGGTGAAGTGGTCCTTTAACCCCCGCAAAAATCTAGGCCTAAACCACAATCACAACAGAAGTGATGATCAGTGGAAATCTGTATTGAAACACTGGAGCCTTGATGGGACATGGTGAGCATTTTGATGTAGAACTACTGTATACTCAGAACTGACTATACTACAAATCTGTGGGTGGGGAGTGCACTCAGTCTGTATGATGCAAACAACTTACCATTTACATACAAACGATAATGACAATATGGTGTGTGTGTGTGTGTGTCTGTGTTTGTGCGTGTGTGACGTGTGTGCGTGCACGCCTGTCTCTGTTTCTGTGGCTGCATAATGGATCTATCTCGTTAAACTTTGATTTCAAGTCTGCATGAGAGACATGATCAGAGTGCAGATGTGCCGATAGTGATTGTAACATTACTCTGTGTGTGTGTGTGTGTGTGTGTGTGTGTGTGTGTGTGTGTGTGTGTGTGTGTGTGTGTGTGTGTGTGTGTGTGTGTGTGTGTGTGTGTGTGTGTGTGTGTGTGTGTGTGTGAGCTCACGTTCGTGCCTGGGTACGTGTACAAGAGCAATAGACATAACCCTGTCTTTACATGGTTTCCATAATGTGAGACCTTTGCATGCACACTAAAAGCCTATTTGCCTATCTGCTATTTTAGGTGTGCGACATCTTAGCAGCAAAGCAGTCACACTGCAATGCATTGTGAGTTGTTGAGATCTTTTATTTTAGGTACGCAACATATTATGGCACACAAGTTGACACAACCAAGTATTTTCTTTCTTCCTTGATTTGCTTATGTATGGGACAGTGCATCACCTTAATGAACATTCAATACATGAATATATAATACAAGAATTCAATCAATTTAACATGCCAGATTTAGCTAGAAGCTCATTTCCATCCGTAGTCCCACATATAAAAACAACATGACAAAAACAGAAAATACAATATACAACTGCCTACAAATACATTTAAAAAATATCATACCTAATGTAGGCCTAGCTAAAAACCTTCTAATACCTAACCAATATAATATCTAAAGCCTATTTTGATAGAAGCCAAATAAAACAATTGCTCTCTTGCGCTACATATCAAAACAAAATAGAATATAACCAGATAAGAAAACTGAATGATCTGAAAACCAATAATATGCAGTTGCAGTGGCATGGCAGTCCTTGTCTTAGAAAACAAAAACAAATCATTAAGTGTCTTATTATCCGCATAATGAAGTAAATAGAGCTTAATCAAACGGAAAACAAAGGTATACTGTAGTTCTCCTGGGCCATTCCTTGATGACTGTCTTGGCAGCAAAACAGTTTTGATGATGGTGGTCTTTTTATTGCTGGATATGAGAGAGAGAGAGAGAGACTCAAAAAAGTTGTGGTTCTTTTTCTTTGACTTACATACTTGCGATCAGTAAGCACATAGAAGAACATACCACTTACGTTTAAAAATGTGTTTCATAATGCTTTATTGA
The DNA here is from genome assembly GCF_963924005.1 of Protomyctophum bolini. NCBI lineage: Eukaryota > Metazoa > Chordata > Actinopteri > Myctophiformes > Myctophidae > Protomyctophum > Protomyctophum bolini. Next base: position 14,380,083 of record NC_137862.1, on the reverse strand, counting down.
ATAGATAATAGAGAAAACCAACTAACAACTAGCTAATCCTAAGAATTTTGACTTCCTAACCGTAACAGCATCACACATCTGATGACTTCCAGTTTTATGTCCCAATAACTTTGTCACTTTGTTTCGACAATTGCTCTATAAATAATTATTATTACTACAGCTACATTAGAACTCAAACTGCCTGGAAAGAGTTTTGGAGTACACTTTTGTATTATCTGCATTATCTGAACTTATTAATTAAGTGTGTTGTGTTTTGCTATTTGTCACGTTTATTATTGCATCAAGGTAATAGACCGCGCTGCATAATAAATCAATCATCCGCTGAGGTGGCAGAATGCATTTCCAATTTCATCCGTAATGCCAGAGTGCTCGTGAGTGCAAGACAAATGGCAATTGAGAGTGAGAATTGCTGGTGGGGTACCTGTCTGGTGACATTCAGTCAAATTCACATTTATGTGAATTCCTGTCTTGTAACCAGAGAACAAATACTATATAACTTTGTATGTGGTAGCATGCTGAATATGCACTTGCTCTCTGAAAAGAATATGCACTGTATAAAGTTTGTATAAAGTTTTAATTGAGACAATCCTGCCAGCATGCAACTCCCTCCCTCCCTTACAAATGCTTCCCACCAAATCCATTTAAGACGTACGGCATTTGTGTATACTGTACATGTGAAAAGTAACAACCAGTTTAGTTGCTCCGTGCAGACAGTTGGATTGGCAGTGGCTTAGGAGGAAGAGTGGTTGCTGGGAAACAAAAGTTCCTCCTGGCTCAGTGTTAAAGGGTCCTGAGCAAGACATTGAACTCTTCAACTTCTGCACTGGCCCTGTTCAATAGAATACGGTACTCCATCAAATAAAATGTATGTCTTTATTTTTTTATTATATACATCTTCAATTGACCCGAGTGTTTTGCGGTAACACATCCATTTTATTTTTAAGTGCCCCTAAAATGTATTTAGGGGATGTCTAAATGTTGTTTTAGACACATTGACACACCACTATAGAGCGAGCTACAACAATACATTCCTTGCCAGTTCGGCTTTTTGGCCTCCTGCCTACTTTCATGATAGTGCTTTTTTTAATTTATCAATCATGCTTTGTACATGCTTTGTACATCAGTCAATGCAGAAGGGACGGTAGCTTAGAACTGACAGGACATTCTAAATTGGACAAAATATATGAAAACATAATTTGAAACTGTACGTGGTCAGAACATGGACATGCAATACAGCTATTGTGAGCCTTGAGCACAAGGGAAGGGGCGGTCAGTGCGTGTGTGTGTTTTGTGCGTGTGCATGCATGTGTGCGTGTTTGGGGTGTATAGCACTGTGTGAAAAGAGAAGAACAAACGGGCAATTATGGGCACTGTATTTTGCCCGTAAACCTCAAGTTTAGCAGGCATATAAAGTTAATATACGGGAATATACAGGTGTGATGGTACAATTTGGGAGTTTACCGGAGTTTGTTGGAAAGTTTAACGGGAGTTTCCTGTAATATACACATCCGTATTCCATGCTTTTTGCGCAGTGTAGGTGGGATGGGGGGGTTTAAACAGAAGGACAAAAGTGGACAACATTGTGTATACAACCTGCACAGTCAGCTCTGCACTTCTGTTCCCTGTAAACTCTGCCCATAATGCTCAATCAAGACGAGACAAAATATGGAACAGCAGAGAGCGGCAATTAGTTGAGTGTCTTCCGACTTGTAATGAGGCCTTTAACACAGACCTTTAAAATATGAAGGCATATACAACACAAACGCCTTAATCTATAAAAAGGAACAGATATCCCATAACCACTTATTGAGCTGTCTCTCACACTTTGTCTTGGTATTGCTCTGTTTATCTGCACTTCTGTCTTCGTCTGTGACCGCATGGAACTGTTGTTACCGTGGTGAAAGATCGGCTGGTAACTGCACCAATTTTGTGATGAGATGTGAGCTTTGCAGTGTGTTTGGGGCTGTGATGATTTTGACAGCAATTCTTTGTTTAGTTTTAGTCATACTCTTTTGGATAAAAATCTGTTTAGTTTCAGTCATATTTTAGTAATCTGAAATGTTTTAGTTTTAGTCTAGTTTTAGTCGACTAAATACCATAAGACATTACTTGAATAAGTCTACAATTGATTTTGATGGCGTCGTAACAGCTGATTTTACACTTAGTTGCATGCTGAAAACAATGCGACGCGTTGTGAGCTTGTATATCTGCTATTTTCAGAGCGCAACAACAAAGTGCAACCATGCAGCAAAATTACTTGTTAAGTTCTCTTCTCCACTAGTCTCTCCCTAATATATATAAATATATATAAATATAATAATATAAATATATATTTAGTCATAGTTTTAGTCATCATAGCTTAGTTTTCATTTTGTTTCGTCAATGAAAAAAGGTAGTCGACGAACATTATTCATCATAGTTTTACTTGACAAAATCAACACTTGAGGGGGGCTGTGATATTTGTAGCAGTGACAGCTGAGCTATGCAGTTTGTGATTGTTCTACTTTTGTGGGACACATACATATAAACAGACAGACTGATCTAGTGACAACATTTTTTATTAAATAAAAATACAATACAATAAACATGAATGTTATGTTTTTAGAATGCCATTTGAAAATAAACAACCAACGGCTGGTTATTTAAAGAGCAGATCCCACCGTGTCCCCCAGGCAGAGGATCCAACTCATCTATGGCAATGGTGGCAGGAAAGAATTTGAAAGATAACTTCCCTTGAGAGAGAGAAAGACAACAACACCGAAGGCAGGCACCCATTAGACTTTGGCAGGGACTATGAAAAGTTGATCATCACAACAATGCACGAGGCAGAGGAGAGAGGCAGAACGATGAGAGACTGAGAAAACTTTTTAGCTCATAAACTACTGCACGCCATCTGTCTTAGTGCGTGGATGATGTGGTCCTAGGAGAGATCTGCACCAAAATGTGTGATGCTCACACGCACAGGCGCACGCACACTAGTGCGTGTGAAGTCCGCACATACATGTACACAATACAATATATATTATACACATGCATGTGGACATACATGCACAAAATATACAGTAGAATGAGTCATTGAGACACTGATTATCTCCCAGGTGTACAGTATGTGCTACCACTACGCACGCACGCATACAATGTTGTGGATTTACGCTTGTTTGAAGTCAATTGGACAAACAGTTCTCGATCCCATCTAGTTCACACACACTGCCACTTATATACTGTACTGTACATTGAGGAACATGTGGGGGAAGCAAGCATACACAATTGCCTAGGCCTACTCAACAGTACAGTGCAAGTCACTGTAGTAGTACTGTAGTAGTATTATTTTATTCCGTAACACGACGTACAGTAAAAGTATAAACAGTATACAGTATAATATACAATGAATATGAAGAATATAGACATTATACACAAAGTACAACAGTATATGTAGTATTTAACTAAATGCTTCTATACTCTTATTATGTCTGTCCTACATGGGGGCATACGTTAGTCCGGCATACCAATAGTCTGACTCATACGTGGCCGGTTAAGACTCACCTGTGGTTTCCTCGTGCAGTTGCATGTGTTAGTCTGATGTGCCAGTAGTCAATGTGGCCGGTTTGGGTTAGTAATGTTGGGTTATTGGAACGTCGGACTAACGCTACGCACCACTCTTATATCAATTTAAACAATGCTAGGGGGATGACTGTTGGAAATGTCACACTCCTCGGTGTACTTGTATTTTTGGTGTAGTACCCATTATCACACTGTTTGGATGACATCAGGGGTATCCTTGGCAAAATGTACAGATACACACACACACACACACACACACACACATACAATGTTGTGGATTTACGCTTGTTTGAAGTCAATTGGACAAACAGTTCTCGATCCCATCTAGTTCCCAGTTCCCATCCAGAGTTCCACAGATAAAGTTAGAAACAAATTATGTCTACATTCATCTGTGTGTGTGTGTGTGTGTGTGTGGGGGGGGGGGGTGTTTGCGTGCGTGCGTGCATGTGGACTCTGATATGGGATTCACACTGAGAGGGACTGAATCCGTTTCATTGGAACCGTTTCCGATGGCCATGATTCACATTGCCCGAGATAATGGCGAGATTCAACAGCGCACCCGGGTACACTTGCATAACCTGCCTGCTATTCACTGTGTCAGTCAGTTCTGTGCTCCAGTGTCGTGTTTGATATTAGTTTGCTATGGATTCTACTTTAGCATTATTAGTATTTTGTTTTACTTTGGAAACTATGCCAAGCAAAGTCCAAGAGCCACGTGTAGTCCGCAGAATAAGATCAGCGCGTACTGCAGTGCTGCACGTATACGCAGATTCAACAGGAGACGGGCGGCGTTGAGAAATGCGCTGGTGTTACGCGTCGTGCAGCGTCTGTGTGTTTTTTTTTTGTTGACGCTTGGCTCGTCAACTAGAGATAATGTCACATTCTAAAAAGAACAGTCCACTTCCTTCTTTAGGTACGCATGCATTCACATTGGAACGATCAGTATCTGAATACACTTCAATGGTCCAGAGACCCGCCCCCCCATGCGGTCCCGGGGGCGGTTGGGCGATCCGCTCCCGGGAACGGTACGCATCATTCACACTACCACAACATCTGCCAAGTGGTCCCGAGTGCGCACCCGGGACCATAGTGTGAATCGCCCCTAAGTGTCAGCACTGTTCCAGATATGGCTAAGTAAAGATGTGTGTTCACTTGGCCTTGTATCAGTAGCATCTCAGTGTCAGTATCTCAGTGTGTACAATTCCACATAATTAATAGTGATACTATACCTGTAGATTGCTCATATGATAGAGGAAATATGTTGAGGACCAACTGTAAGTCAGCGTAGTAGTGGTAGTAGATGCACCATAGCAGAGAGACTGACTCATACAGTTGTGGATTTACTAAGCCATTAGTGCTGGGTGGGTATGATTCACTGATTGTGTGCATTTGACTCAAATGAGGTGCTTTACCAAAGTGGTGCTGCAGCTTTTGATATACAGTTTGGCGTAAATCTATTGTACAAAAAGCAGGGAAATGTACACTCTCCTCTCGTATACAGTAAGGGAATGTGTTACAATTTAACCCATCCGACTGGGAATACATCTGTACCATTTTAGATTTGAGCTAAAAAAAACATAATTTCATACTTCATAGATCATATAATATGATGCTGTATACTAGCGACATGCTATTTTCAGAAAACTGTTTGCTGCATTGATGGGTACAATCAAAATGGCAGACATGAGGGGTCCGCTGCTCGTACTTTCATTTTACATCACCTCAGTAATCTTAATCATTTCTGAATTAAGCAATTTTTTCCTTTTCTTATCAGTAAGTACTAGCTGTAGCGGGGTCTCTCTGGTGATGATTTTCTTTCTTCTCTAAATATATGGAGTGTAATTACATTGAAAGGGCATCTTATCTTGCCTGGAATTCTATTCAAACACTAGTAGAATTGTTTTTAAATGCTTGTTTAATACCATTATTTTATCTTTTCATGCCAGACAAACAACCATTTGTGTTATTGGAATAAGTAGAACAGTGTACATCTATCTATCTATAAATGCACCAAGTCTCTGTAAGTCTGTCTGTACGTCTGTCTGTGTGTGTGTAATCCACGCAACTCGAGAACCGTTAGCCCCACCGACTTCAAATTCGACACACGCGTTCCACATCTCCGCAGCGGGGGCAGTAGCCGGTGTCGAGTCGTCGTACCAAGAGTTGTCCAGAACCGCCCCCTCCTGGCGGAGTTAGGTTAAGCCCCTCTACAGGTTTTTAGTTCAATGTTTGTTTTTAAAACGCCATTGACAATGATGGGAAAATGTACGTCATCTTGTCCCTAACACAATCATTAAATCCCATTAATTTAACAATACATTGAATTGAATTTTTGTTTTGACACCGTTTGTTTTACATCATCATTACCTCATCCTCGATGTTGAAAGATGATAAGAGCGCCCCTCACTTCACACGGGTGTGATTTTTTAATATCTCATATGATTCATATAGTCAAGTTCTTATTGCTTCACAGTTATTAACAGACAATTCACTATTCTAAAATAAATGACCAAAGCAAAGAGCATGTGTTGATTTTGTCAACTATAACTATGACGAAAAATGTTTGTTGACTATACCTTTTTTCATTGACAAACACTAAATAATAACTAAGCTATGATGACTGACTAAATATACTGACAATTTTATCAACAAATAAACACTAGACTAAAATGTTAGGGATTGACTTAGTGGAGAGGAGATCCACTAGATCTAAGTAATTTTACATTTGGTTGTGCTCGGGTGTTACGCTCTGTAAAATAGCAGATCTACAAGCAGTAGAGTGTGTAAATCTGCCATTATCAGCATGCAACCAAGTGTCAAATCAGCCCGCCAACGTTTTTTTTGTCGATTAAACTGTAGATCAACTGTAGATTTAGTCGACTTTAACCAGACTAAAGGTAAAACATTTCAGGTGACTAAACTATGAATAAACCTTAACATAATTGTATGACTAAAACTAAATCAAGGTTTGCTGCAGGGCTGTACTTGTGCACTTTTATGTCTTCTTACATGCCCAATGGTTGTCAGTACTACTACTGATTGGTAATTAGTTGCAGCCTTTGCACATTTTACTCTAGTTCCAAGGAAATTACCTCAGAGGCTGTGCTGTACTTCTGATCCTTGTAACTTCAACCTATTATGCTTATCAAAGACATACAAAACAGTGCTAAGTTGCATATTGTATAGCTGTGTGCAGTGTGCACATGTACTCACGTGCATGTGAGTGCATGTAATCGGCACAAGAAAATAAATGGCATTTTATTTTTAAGACAAAAAGGAAAACAACAAAGAGCTTCCATCACAATCGGCAGGGCTGTCTGATCATCTGGATGATCTTCTATTGAAGGGGAAAACCATGCTATAAAAGAATGACACTGATTTAGATGTTTCATGATGACATGGTTACACTGTTAATTGCTCAATATTTGCGTAAGTAATAAGGCCACATGATGAATTCTAAATGTCACACTTTTAAATAGAATGGGTAAACTATCTAATGGCATTGCTGCTGTTATACTTTCTGACTGATGTGAACATTCTGCAAAATTGACAGTGAGGATGAAAAGTCACCAGAGCAAAATAATTAGATGGAGACAGAGGGATGAACGGGAGGATGATAGACCCGGCGAAAGAGGAGAGCAAATTAATAACATGCCTGTTGGAGTAATGGAACATGTTACAACGCTGGAAGAAGTTTATACACCCATGCACACACTCACCCACGCACGTTCGCACACAGGGTTCCTACGCAAGTATGCAAAGTGTGGAAAAGTATGGAATTTAATTTGATACTTTTCCAGGTCTGGAAAAGTATGGAAAATGTAAAATAATGTATGGAAAAATATTCATGTTTCCAGCTGTTCTGTTTCCATGGGCAGGGATCTCGGGGGGAGGCCCCTGGGCGCTGGTTCCTGCCTGGCGGTGATTCCAGCTCGTGCTGTAGCCTTTAGGTGCCTGGGGTGTCCATACTCCCAGGGCTCCGCATACATTGTGGGCACTAGTGGGCCCTTGCATGTCGAGGCTTCGCCTAGTGCTGCACAATTAATTGGAAAAAGGTCGCAATCTCGATTCAGACTAGCCTCGCATAGCGATACTAATATCTCTGCGACTACATAGTCTGGATTTTCGGTGGTGAGGTGACCACCGAACTACAACATGACTTCACGAGCTGTGGTGAAGAGCAAACCACCGCCACCGCTCCAGCCCTTCTCTCTGTTTTTACTCACCACCGCTCAATGTTATTTCAGCTCCGGTGGCCACCTCAACACCAGAGCGGTGGTCACCCCACCACCGAAAATCCAGACTGTGAATGAGCCTTCAGTGTTAGATATTTTTCTACAAGACCCGGATGGGAGCCGGGTCTTGGCGGCGGCACCAAATTGTAGCATGCAATGCAACATACTCTCATGGCAGCAGAACAAAAGCCACCTTATTAGCATTTGAATTTGTATGTATGTATGTACTGTATGTATGTGTTTCATAAGGAAACCATAATTGTTTGGCTGCATTCATTGTCATGTCCATGGACACAGTTAATTAATGGGGCTTCACATACGGCACAGACATTTAATTATTTTCCGGTTGTTATTTAGAAAAGAGATTCATCGGGAGAACAATATATTGTTTTTCCAATCAAGTAAGGGGAAATAATGAGGCTAGGACCATTTCAGTTAGTTCACCTATTTATAATTGTTTGTTTTGCTGACATGTATGTTTTACTTTATAAACAGCCATTGAAGCAAAGTTGGTGGACTAGTTATCTTTTCTAGTTCACTGGTGAAATGAACATCACACGGTTAAACCTAGCCTTATTCCTAACCTTAACCTCAGTAAAACTATGCCTAAACCTAACCCTATACCTAACATTAACCCCAGTAAAACTGCCTATATCCCTAAACTA
>NC_137862.1:14361622-14366622 GCF_963924005.1 Protomyctophum bolini | reverse complement strand
GCTGGTGCTGGCGAATTTCCCATGGCACACACACGCACGCACGCACGCACACACACACACACACACACACACACACACACACACACACACACACACACACACACACACACACACTGTGTATAGCCAGAGGAACATTATGTGTGTTTGTGCAAGGAAGAGGTTATAAGCATGGAGCTGAAAGCAGATTAAGGCCATGTACAGAGAAAGACTGAGATACTGAGTATGTGAGCTTAACATGTTAAGTCTTGAATAGCCCGAGTAGCACACACACACACACACACACACACACACACACACACACACAGTACAGTACAGTACAGTACAGTACAGTACAGTACAGTACAGTACAGTACAGTACAGTACAGTACAGTACAGTGAACAACAGTACAGTACAGCAGGGGTTCTCAACCAACCCGCAAAATTATTTTGGGGGTCCCCAAATTATATAAAAAAATTAAAAAACAAGAATTGATGCAAATCAATTAATTACCAGCTGCTGCATTATATCTCCAGATTAATTATATCAAAGTCCATGACTTTCGTCATATTATTACCAGCAGCTTTTATAATTATGTGTGGTGGTGGTGGTCCACAGAAGAAAGAAAATAGCAGATCTACAAGCTCCCAACGTGTGAAGATATGAATATGATGCAGTGTGAGCTTGTAGATAGGCTATTTTATGTATTTTTGATTATTATATATTTGGTAAAGGAATGGTTTAGGTCATACAAGGTTTTCACCTGACAGCAATATATCTGACTATCGGTATCAGTCAGTTTGACCAGATTGCATTATACTACTATGAGTATGAGGTTTCCACTTGACAGCACTCACACAGGTTGGTTTGATTGACACCCGAACATATTGACATGTCAATCTGTCGTAAAACGAGAGTCTAACATTTTGTAGAGTTATGGGTCTATTTGGTTGTATTTGTACACGCTCAGGTCGCCCATTCTCCAAACCTTCATATATCGCATGATTCGCATCGCTCCGCACGCACAGGCTGTCGGTGGTGTTGACAGGCTTGGCAGGTCTAATGAAGTCCCGTGGTAGCCTGCGTGGGGGTCCGCGGGTAGAGGCTGTGGGCTGTGGAGCTCCCCGAGGAGTTCGGCGCGGGGCGGAGGGGTCCGCGGTATAGTATGCGTGGGAGTCCGCGAGTACAGTCACTGAGACTCAAATGTGTTACTGTCTGTTACCCATTAAATCAGCGAGTCTGCTGCCACGTTTTATCGGTGCTCCGCTGTTATTTGCCCCCTCAATGGCGTAACTGTTCTATTAGTTTGCTCTGGGACTGGAAAATGGAATTTACATATAGTACACTGGGTTCACAGGTCTGATTTTTGTTTCTTCTCTCTCTCTCTCATGTAATCCTCTGTGTATCTCAGCCCTAGCCCTTCGTCTCTCATGTAATCCTCTGTGTATCTCAGCCCCTCGTCTCTCATGTCATCCTCTGTGTATCTCAGCCCTTCGTCTCTCATTTCATCCTCTGTGTATCTCAGCCCCTCCTCTCTCATTTCATCCTCTGTGTATCTCAGCCCTTCGTCTCTCATGTCATCCTCTGTGTATCTCAGCCCTAGCCCTTCGTCTCTCATGTCATCCTCTGTGTATCTCAGCCCCTCGTCTCTCATTTCATCCTCTGTGTATCTCAGCCCCTCGTCTCTCATTTCATCCTCTGTGTATCTCAGCCCCTCGTCTCTCATTTCATCCTCTGTGTATCTCAGCCCCTCGTCTCTCATTTCATCTTCTGTGTATCTCAGCCCCCCTAGCCCTTCGTCTCTCATGTCATCCTCTGTGTATCTCAGCCCCTCGTCTCTCATGTCATCCTCTGTGTATCTCAGCCCCTCGTCTCTCATGTCATCCTCTGTGTATCTCAGCCCCTCGTCTCTCATTTCATCCTCTGTGTATCTCAGCCCCTCGTCTCTCATTTCATCCTCTGTGTATCTCAGCCCCCCTAGCCCTTCGTCTCTCATTTCCACAGTGTTTTTCCTCCATTGCTCTCTTTGTTTCCTAATCTTTTTGTTTCTCACTGCCATACCCCGTGGGTGGGGGTTCATTACTAAAGCCACCAATATGACCAGCCATGCACTGCTTCCTCTGGACACCCACCCACACACACACACACACACACACACACACACAGGGCTGGCGTGCACACAAACACGAGCATTTACGCTCATATACAAACACACTGTGCATGTTTGGGCACACTGCTCACGCGCATGAACATTTCACACAACCCCAGGCCTGTGGCCAAGTTGTCTTGGGATTGAGACTAATGGTGAAATTACACAGGCTGCGCTTCTAAACAATAGCCTTCACTCACACTGTGCTGGGTCGATGCTACCCAGTGCCTCCAGGGGCGGAGGCGGGGATGGATGTGGGGGTGCTGTTGGTCAGCATTGGAGATGCCGGGGGTAGGTTTAAGTAAGGGAAAGCCAGATACAAGTTAAAAGTGCTGCACTCCACTCCCTCTTTAGCTTGTGTTGTCATTTTCATTTGCTTGAAACAAAAAACACAGTTAACACAACTGTGTTTTTGACAACCCTGGCACAACTCAGAGATTGTACGCAAATGGAGCTGTGAAGGTCACTCTTTTGTTTTGTTTGTTGCTTGCAGTGTAGTAAAACCCTCAGTGTTCACTTAAATCAAATTGTGATTAAATGTACATTGTTCCATGTGTATACCTAAATTGTACACTCAAATGTCATTCAGGGTTTTGGTGTTTGCGTGCGTGGTGCTTGTGTGTGTGCGTGGGTGGGTGGGTGGTTGCGTGTGTGCATGTGTGTGATTCATGCATCTTTGTCTTTTTTTCTAGCTAGGTTGGTGTGACTGTTTGCAAGCTAGAACAGGAGAATTGATGATTCCCGTAGATGCAGGAAATAAAACACATTTCCTGTGAGGCCCCCATTTCTCTTCTCTATCTCTGCTCTCTCTATCCCTTCCCTTTCCTCCCACCTTTTGTGATTTCCCACTATTTACTTCTGTATGGATCCCCCCCCCCTCCCCAATGGGGGGAGGAATAGCAAGGGGAAAGAGAGGGGAAGGCAGAGAGACAGACAGACAGAGCCAAATAGAGAGCCTGTGCCTATATATGTTTATCTTCTGCCATTCTCCCTCAGCGAGGAGAGCAGAGCGAGTGGTGAGGTAGGTGGTGGGTGGGCGGGCGAGAGAGGCAGATGAAGGTGACAGAGAGAGAGAAGAAAAGGAGAGAATAGAGATATGGAGGGAAGAGGTGTCTGGGCAAAGAAAGCCTTATGGAGTGCGAAGACGGTGAGAGAAATGGCTCTGTGTGTGTGTGTGTGTGTGTGTGTGTGTGTGTGTGTGTGTGTGTGTGTGCGTGCGTGCGTCCATGTGTGCATACAGTATATGTGTGCATACTGTATATGTGTTTGTGTTTGGGAGTTTTTATTTTATTGTTCTTTAAAAAGAAAGAAAAGAAACAGACCATCAATAGGTGTGTCTGTGCTTGTCAGTTTCTGTGCTGCTTGCTGCCTGCGTGCGGAGCATTCCCTTTCCTGCAATCTCCTTCCTCCCTATACGTTACGCCTGCGTTTCTCGGTCTAATCTGCCCCTGTCAGTTCAGTCAGCCTGAATAACATTGTCGGATGTGAACTTCCTACAACCTATACCCCCTATACGCACGCACGCACACATCTACACACACACATCTACACACACGCATCTACACACACAGTATAATGCATACATGACAAACATACGGTTGCACTCCTCAACAGCTGAACTGCATATATACCCGCTGTGGAGATTATTGTACGGCCATACTGTAACTAGGGATTTTTGGGACCGATCCCGATCAATGATTGTTTTCCTCATGAACCGCCGATACCGATCTTGTGTGTAAGGGGAAAATTTTATGTCAAAACCCACGTCAAAACTGTTCCTGTGTGTGTGGGGAGGAAGAGGAGAAATTTTAGACCTGTCACAAAGATGCACAATTACATTATACTACGTACATATCCGATTGACGTTTATACCACTTAACCCATTTAGACCTGAGGCCGATAAAAAATGTCTTCTAAGTTTTCTGAAAAAGCTATGTTTCTATGTCACTGACCTTTTTCATGTCAAGGACCCCCAGAATTATTTGTATTTGGCGGTGAACACCCATCTGAAAATATGTTTTTCCAAGGACCCCCCTAGAAGCAAAGATTTGAGTTAAACATTTTTGCTCTGAAAGAATATATATATATATTCAAAGATTTGGGCCATATTTTCGATATGGCCGATTGATTGTGCAGCATCTACAATATATATACGGTTTATGATATCTTAATACGTAAAATGTACAATATTAATGAAAATAACATCTGCAATATTGTTAGATATTTATCTGTTCTGTGCAATATTTGTCTTGTCTCACACGTCCCAATTTTTTTCCCACTGCCCATACTGCTCACACCTACTGTAGGGGAGAGAAGGAAGTTGTAAAGTCCTGGCTTAGAGTTCCATTACTTTGGCTTATTGGATTCCCTGCACAGTAACCCAGGTTAGGTTATTTTTTACTGCTGAAACAACCTGCTCCCTATACCAGGCTAACTGTCAAGCTTAATTTAGCTGTGTTTGAAATAATTTCCAATGGGCAGACAAAGTAGTAGACAATACCTTGGAGAATAAGCCCCTAGCTCCATCATTCCCTCTATATATAACTCTTTAAACTGCAGAGAGAACAAGCTACTTTGAATGCTCTTCAGAACTATAGTGGATTTCAGTATACAGTATCTCTTCCAATTGAATCTTGTGGGACATTTCCACTCTCTGTTGTATCAGAAAGACTGCTGTGCTGACGGTGAAGTTCTTCAGATCAAGGTTTGGCAGGTGGGATTCAAGTGCGATTCCTCTGGGTAAACTGTGTAAAACTTTACCTGTAGTTCTGGCCATTAATCAATCAACTTAAAATAAACTTTTTTAAACACATAGTTTAATTTTGATAGTTTCGATCTACTGTACTTTTACAGTGCGCGAGTGCCGTGACTTTT
>NC_137862.1:14339122-14356622 GCF_963924005.1 Protomyctophum bolini | reverse complement strand
TTGCAACCCATTTTTTCACCCAGTGTCAATTATCTAATGTAATCCTGGGCGCTACACTTCCTCTGCCAACCTGGGTGGGCAGCGGACTGACCTCATATGCTTCTTTCTATGCATGAGGAGTCCAAACGGCTTCTTTTCACCTGACAGGAGGGAGTTTCCCCGGCCGGATGTAGCATGTGGAAGGAACACATTATTCTGACCAGTTTCTTTCCCCTTCATCAGGCGCCCCGGCTGGACAGGGGGAGGTAGTTTAGAGACCAGGATTACTGCATGCTTTTTGTGAGGGCACCTAGGGGACACGGGGAGAACACGGGGAGAACATACACAATTTTAGATTTTTTATATGGTGTTCGCAAACCATCGCAAACTAATTGGGCTCGCCCCACAGTGGTCTGTTTGCAATGAATCCAAATTTGTTGGGTCAGTATATGGTTGAAAGTTTTGAAACCCCAAATAATTGATATTTAAACCCATTTTATAGGCATTTTTGCTCCCGGCAGCCATCGTGGATCCCATTTTGAAAAATATGCCTTTCCAGAGGTAATTTTGTTTACTTGTTTACTACATTCTTGAGTGGTGCAACCACTCCCTTACGGAGCTATGTGGGTGTGTGGGTGGGTGGGTGGGTGGCCAAAAGCCAAATCTTTAAGTTCCTCCCCAGCTACTACTACCTCAGGCTGGAAATTAGTTTGGATTTCTACATGTAGGTTTTCAGACTGTGGCGGAAGATTGGGAGATACTGTCCTGACAGAAGGAGTGAGGTTATTCCACAGCTTGGGAGCCAGGAGAGCGAGGAGTCTTGAGGCATCCTGAAGCAGTGGCTAGTGATTTCACTGGAGAACTAACAGTTTGAAGCTTGGAAACTGATTCATACTTTGTCGCACAACGGCATCACTATAAGCTTTCACCGTGTTGCATCACGGCACGTTGGGAGCTTGTAGTTCGGCTATAGTTGGCATGCAACACCAACCATGAAATCTAGATGGAGTATAAATTAAGCCCGAGAATACATTGGGCATTCGGCTGAGCGTATAGCATGGAAAGGTATTCATGTACTGTATGTGCATGGGTAATAATAATTATCTCAAACATAAAAAGCAAACACGCAAAATGCTAAACCATCAAATCTCAGTCTTAACTGTTCCCAAAATGGAACTTGTGTTTTCATTTGGTACACTTTCAAATAACACACACGTATAACACACACGTATCATTCATTGAGTACACACAACTAAGCATTTGCTCCACACTACCAAGCATTTACAGCACAATGAAGTGCAAAATTGAAAACACAATAGTAGAAATGGAACACACCATATAGATGACAATGACTCTGGAGAATGAGACATTTTTCGTTTTGTAAAGGCCTACATTTGTCATAGTCAAACCTAAATCAGCAGCCAAAATATGTACATTACCGTAAACCGGCCTGCTCATATAACGCAACACGCAAGTCTCCTCCATAGCCTGGATCAGTGGAGTCTGTGGGTTCCGTTCATATACCTCCAAACTGAAAAGTACTCCTCAATTGGATCCAGGAAAGGAGAATGTGGTCCTGGAACAACTCACGCACTTGAGCAGCCGAGTGGAAGCTCACATTGTCCCATACAGCAAATTGATCACAGACCTGAATGTTTACACATTTGAATAGTTGTGTGTTGTAGGGTGATGCTTTGATATTTTACATGAGAAGTGTGTGCAACAACTGAACATTGTGTGTAGTGTTTGGACAATAATGTGATGTGTAATTGACATCATTGTGTAAGGAAAGCCAGAGTCTAATGCAGATAAGAGTGTGAAGTAGTGGCACTATTTCTTTACTTTTTGGTATTACATTTATCACCATTATAATGGCTCATTTTAGTTTAGCCTGGTACCACTAGAGGGCATTATTTCTTTACTTTTGGGTATTGCATTTATCACCATTATAATGGTATATTTTTGTTTAGCCTTTGAAGGACTCTGCTTTCCCATTGTTGGGCAGCTACTAGTTTCTATACTAGGTTTATTTTATTTTATTTTTTCTAGTGCACTCTCCTGGGGTGAAATGAGTGCTACTAAGGTTGAAGGGGGTGGGAACTGTTTTTTGGTCTACTGAAGTTAATGGGGTTTTTTCATTACAAGCTTCATCGTTGTGTGTTTATTATAATGTTATATTGTTTTCTTTTCTTTGTGGGTTTGTTGTGGTTTTTTGTTGGGTGGGGTGTTTGGAACGGGACCAAAAGGGATGTCTTTGTAATGTTTTACTGTGCTTGTCTTGCATTGGTTTTGAACCACAACTATGACAGAATTTAAATTTTTAAGCTTCAATGTTAATGGATTGAATGTGCCTCATAAGCGAACTAGTATTCTGGGGGTTTTGCGTTCCAAATCGATTGATTTTGCATTTATTCAGGAGTCTCATCTTTTAAAACAGGATGCCAATCGTTTGGCTAATAAACACTACCGTGTTTTGGCCTTTTCAGCTGCAACTTCCAAAACTAAAGGAGTGGCAATCTTGGTGAGACGCAGAATTAGACTAGATTTTTTGGGTGATTGGTCTGACAATGATGGTAGGATAACTATTGCTAAAATCCGCTTGGAGGGCAAGATGCTTGCTTTAGTGTCTGTTTACGCTCCCAATGCTCTGGACAAAGGATTTTACAAATTACTAACTAAGACTCTATTGGATTTGACGGAATTTAAAATCATAGTTGGTTCTGATTTCAATGCGGTGTGGAACTATGGCTTGGACAGATCCACTGCAGCAGAAAGCAGAGAACAGGCACTAACGTCTGCAGAACTTCGTGCCTGGGCTGGCTCGACCGGCATGGTTGACATATGGCGATTAATTAATCCCACAGTTAGAGATTATTCCTTTCTATCTGGAAGGCATGGTTCGTTTTCTAGGATCGATTACATCTTTGCCCCCAGGGATTTGTTTCACAAAATCAACAAAGTTGAATTGCTTCCAATGTCTCTATCGGATCACAAAGCGGTGTTGTGTGTCGCATCTCTACGGCAGGTGACGGATAGGGCACCTAGGTGGCGGTTTAATACCACACTATTGCGCAGTACACCATTTGTAGAACAATTCCAAGCTGGTTTACGTGAATTCTTAGATATCAATGTGGGCTCAGTTGATGACCCTAGAATTTTATGGGATTCAATTAAGGGTTTTATCAGAAGTAACTCAACACTCTATTCTTCTACTGTGAGGAAGTTAAGGTCAGCCAGGCTGGTTGAACTAGAGGCCCGCTTTGCCACGTTGGATTCTGCTCTCCAGAATAGCTTTGATGAACGCACGGCAACCCAAAGAGAGCTAGTCAAGAAAGAAATTAACTCCATTCTTAAACGTCGTTCTGAGTTTCAAATGAAACGTACACGACAAAATTATTATTTCAATAGTGCAAGGCCTAGTCATCTACTAGCACTACGTCTTAAGTCTAATGAGCATTTTGCAGATATTATAAGTGTCAAGTCAACAACTGGAGCCATGATTACAGAACCTAAAGAGGTCAATGCTGTGTTTCGTGATTTTTATAATGAGCTCTACACCTCTGAGGTCGTGCATAATTTAGGTAAATGTAATGACTTTCTATCTACAATTCAGTTACCAACCCTCAGCGAGGCTGACGCAGAGGCTTTAGACAGACCAATTTCTAGAGCGGAATTAAAAGAAGCAGTCAGTGGGATGCGCAAGGGCAAGTCACCGGGTTTGGATGGGATACCTCCTGAACTATACACTCTGTTTTGGGACGATCTGGGTCCGCACATGCATGATATGTTTCAGTTTGCGATTGAAAAGGGCTCCTTCTCCAGAGACGTTAATGTAGCCATTATATCTTTGTTGTTGAAGAAGAACAAAGACCCCACGGAATGTGGGAGTTACAGGCCGCTCTCACTGTTAAATGCTGACCTAAAAATATTTGCTAAGGTGCTCGCACGTCGTTTACAGGGTTACATGACTAGGTTGGTACATTGTGACCAGACAGGTTTTATAGGCACCAGATTGGCCACTGATAATGTTAGACGATTGTTGCATATTATTGACCGAGCTAGTGACCTCCGATCTCCTGCTGCGGTGCTGTCGCTCGATGCGATGAAGGCCTTTGACCGTTTGGAGCACCCTTATTTGTGGGCGGTGCTAGATAAGATGGGATTTGGTCCCACATTCATCACATTGATTAAAGTATTGTACTCAAATCCAACAGCGATGGTACTAACAGGCAAGATTTGTTCTCAACTGTTCACGATAGGCAGGTCGTCAAGACAAGGTTGCCCCCTTAGTCCTCTCCTTTTTGCCCTCTCGCTCGAACCATTGGCGCAGACAGTACGTCAGTCCACAGCGATCACACCTATCTCGGTTAACAACACACAACATCGTATTTCTTTATATGCGGACGACATCCTGCTGTTTATTGAGAATGCTCCACAGTCAATTACACACATTCTTAAGATTTTTGATCAGTTCAGTGCCATCTCAGGCTACAAAATCAATTGGACAAAGTCAGCCCTTTTGCCGCTAAACGAGGAGATGAGATCTGTTGTTCTGCCTCCCATAATCCCAGTAGTGAACAAATTTAAATATCTTGGCATAGATGTGTTCCCATCTCTTCAAGCTATTGTTAAAAACAATTATAGTGACACTCTGAATAAAATTTGTCTTGATTTAGACAGATGGTCGTCATTGCCCAACTCTCTTCGAGCTCGAGTATCAATCATAAAGATGAATGTCCTCCCTAGGGTTAATTTTGTTAGTTCTATGCTCCCACTGCCACCGCCAGCACAGTATTGGACTAAGATTCATTCTGCTATATCTAAATTTGTGTGGAATAGGAAACGCCCACGTCTCAAACTTTCCTTGTTACAGCGGGCCAGAGCTGATGGCGGTCTCTCGTTGCCTAACTTCAAATTATACTATTGGGCTTTCACTCTTCGCCCCCTTTTAAGATATTTCGACTCAACTATAAAAGTCTGTTGGCGAGAGCTTGAGGAGAGTTTGGTTCATCCTGTTGAATTGAGAGATCTGATCTATTCAAACATAACGAATAATCAATGCAAAGTTCGCTTTGGGCCAATCATTTCTCAGTTAGTAACAGTATGGAGAGCGGCTGAAAAATTGCGCAAGATTGATTTGAAATGGAATTCGTTTTCTCCAGTGTTCAACAATGATGGTTTGCTTTTGGACAATCGTCCTATTCGTTTTCCCAGATGGAGTTCCAAGGGGATTCATACTTTGGGTGATTTATTTGATGTCAATGGTTTACGTTCTTTCCAGAATTTATGTGATATTTTTAACTTGCCCGGTAACTCTTTCTTTTTCTATCTACAATTGAGAACTGCCATGAGGACATACAGGGTTCCATGGCAGACCCCCCTTGCAATGCACCCTTTGCATAGACTTATCTGTGATGTTAGATCAAGAGGTTTTGTTTCCATATTGTATGATTATTTATTAGAATCTAGTTATGAGACCTTGGCTGTCGATACTGTATGGAGGAATGACATACCAAATCTAGATCCAGATTGGAGCTGGGATACAGTGTGGTCTAATGTTGCCCTATCTTCTAGGAATCCCGATCATCAGCAAATTCATCTAAATTTTGTTCATAGGACATACTTAACTCCCCGCAGATTGTGTGCTATGCGGATTTTAAATAACCATAACTGCACTTTCTGCACTCCGAACACCATAGGTACATTCTTTCATATGGTGTGGGAGTGTCCGGATGTCCTTACATTTTGGAATTTGGTTGCTGCTAAACTTTCGATTATTCTACAAATTAACATTACACCCTCCCCATCTCTATTCTTATTAAACGATGTATCCCAATTGCCTTTAAATAATACCCGTATTCGTGTCTTCTTTGCTGGCGTAACGGCCGCAAAGAAGATGGTTGCTTCGCACTGGAAACCACCTCACACATTGACATTTCGCCAATGGGCTTTGACCTTTCTAGATATCATTTATCTAGAGGTGTCAACAGCAAGATTGCACGGCGCAAAAGAGGAAAACATTGAGATTTGGTCTGGTATTGCAGATTTGGTTGGGGACATGATTTAGTCATTATTATTTATTTGTTGTATGTTCCCATTGCACAGTGGTAGGAGTCCTGACATTGTCTTTTTGTGGCATCTTTGGTCCCGGGGGGAGGGGTGGGTGGGATTGTTTGTTTTTGTGTTCCTTGCTTTTGCTGTTATGTGTTGTTTTTACATGTGTTTTGTTTTCTTTATTCATTCATGGTGTTAACATCTTATTGTAATTTATTGTCTTAAATAAAATAAAAACATTTGATAACAAAAAAAAGAGTGTGAAGTAGTGCAAATTGTGACGAGCGATTAGGTACCTGACGTGAAGGTTGTGTAAATTGTGCCAAATGTCCGATTGTTGTGTGTTAATAATCGTGAAAAACTGTAAGATAAGGTCAGCTCTAACCACCGATTCCTCAGCAATCTATCAATAGGGCTTGGAATAACACAGGCGTGCACACACACACACAAACGGCATAAAGATACGGGCCTTATTAAAGAGATGACAGTGGGGAGATCATTGGAGGGCAGTGAAATGCATTCCCAAGTCTCATAAAATAATAACTACGCCTTTAAACCTCCCTGTCTCTCCTCAGCCTTCTTTCTTCATCTATCTCGTTGTTCTTCCGCATCGCTTTCTCTCTCTCTCTCGCTCTTTCTCTCCAAAGATGTCTTTGAACCGTTAGCCGTATGCAGTTCTTTCTTTTTTTTTAGACATAAGAAAGAAACAAGAAGAATGGGTTCTGTGTTGTTTGTGTTCTGTCTCTCTCTGTGGTTCCCTTGTCGAGTTCTCTCCACTGATTACAGAAAATTAGGGTTAATTGTTTCATCTCTCATCTTTTGCTCTACTCCGTCCATGGAAGAAAACGAGCAGTAGCGGGGGGGAGTCTTGGAGATAATGAGGGATGAAACCATGATGGATCTGGCAACCCACTCGTTCAGGCTCTCTGGTAATGCCGGCACGAGCCAGCTCAGCCGTGCAGCAGTGTGAAAATGTGTACTTTAGTCCAAATCCTTCAGGCTAGCCCTCCATGCGAAAGAAACTGAGTGGGAGAGAGGATGGGGAGACAGGCAGAGCAGTGGAAAAGACAGAAATGGTAGTTGGTGAGAAGAGAGAGGACGAGAGCGATAGTGATGGGAGATACAAAAGAATGACCGGAGTGAGAGCTGGAGAGTTGGGGATAGAGGAAAAGAGATGAGAGGAAATATGAGGATGTGCGTGCGTGTGCGCGCACGTGCGCCTGCGTGTGTGTGTGTGTGTGTGTGTGTGTGATTTGTGTGCCAGACTAGAGAACACATCATTAGTGAGTAAGCAGAGCAATAGGCCTTCATACTTTTCCTCTATAGCAACAACATGCAAAGGTTAGTAATGCACAGATAGACACACAGGCTCACATTGTTCTCAATCCAACGGATATGGGGATATTTCTTATAGAAAGCATATGGTAGCACTGGGCTGAAGACAAAAATAGTTGCAGGCAGAAGGCTCAAAGCAGAAAAAGGTGTGCCTCATGTGACTCTGATGATAGCTGATCAACGAATTTGTGTATCCTAATTGCATATTCTTAAACATATTTCCCCCCCTACTCTACCAACATTGGCATCGTTTAGTTTGCAGAGCCCTTTTTTCACTTTGATATGTCATGTACAGTATACAGTTGAAGACAATAACACATCTTTGAACATGTTTTTAAAACTCAACGAAAGAGAGGCCCAAAATGTGCACACCTAACAAATGCCCAGCACAGAGTTGGCATATATATTATTCATGGGACACAGTCCCTCTCTGCGCAGCAAGTTATGAAACTTGAAATGTGGGTAAATAGACCACTGTCACCTGAAAAGTGAAATGTGGAGCTTTCCATCATCGTGTTTCTGTGGTACCACAATGCCAATAAACAGCATAGCGTGAAATGGAGCTAAACGGATTATTAACGAGCAGGCATAAGGATTAGCGGTGCAGCTTTGAAGTCAATCTTAAAAAGGGAATTGACTTGGAACGTGCGCACCCCATCCCCTTCAAACAAAGAAATGGCTTATTTAAAATAAAATAAAGTATTTCCAATAATTAACCCCCTAACATACAGTACATGATATGTGACATGCTACCCTTTCCACCAGAAGCAGATGTTCTGGAGTTTCAAGTTCACTGCGTTCACTTTAAAAAAAAATATATTTAATATTTACCAGTAATATATGTTTCGTTACAGCACAATATGCAGTCCCAACAACATGCTTCACTGCTTGTCGCTGTAGACTAAAACAGCTACAAGATTCTACCCCTGTATCGTTGTTTTTCTTCCTTCCTTTTGTCCCTCTGTTGCTCTCTCTCTCTCTCTCTCTCTCTCTCTCTCGCTCTGTCTCTCTCTCGCTCTCGCTCTCGCTCTGTCTCTCTCTCTCTCTCTCTCTCTCTCTCTCTCTCTCTCTCTCTCTCTCTCTAGTATGAGCTCAAATAAAAATGTAAGGTCTCTGTCACTCACCACACATGTTTTTGATAAAGCCAGCACTCATTACCACAGTGCTGACAGTAACAAGTATAGCTATTAGGTGCATGCATGTTTGTGTGTGTGTGTGTGTGTGTGTGTGTGTGTGTGTGTGTGTGTGTGTGTGTGTGTGTGTGTGTGTGTGTGTGTGTGTGTGTGTGTGTGTGTGTGTGTGTGTGTAATTGTGTATGGGTGGGGTTAAACTAACCGCATCACACTGTGAGCTTTCCAGCCTTAATGATGGCCTCACCTGTATAACAGCAGGTCTCCACCGAGCCCAGTCAGGCACACAAGGTCGGCAGGTTTAAACAACATACTGAATACTAGGAAGTACAGGAGTTACTGTAACTTGTAGAAGTATACTGTTACATCTTCAATATGTAATGGCTGGGGGGTGACTGACACTTTGGTAATTAATTTCCAATGAGGGGCGTGTGTTTATTTTGTGTATATTTCTTGTTCACTAAGACATATATTACGCCCCACCTCAAATACTCTCTCATTTCTTCCAGCACTGTGCTCCAATTTCTTGATTTCCAATTCAAACCTCAGTTTTTCTCTCTCTAAAGCAATACGAGCAAGCTCCGTCTCTTCTCTTTCTTTGATCTTTACTTGTTCAAGCGCCACTCTTTGTAACTCTACGGCTGACAATTGCTGTCGAGTGGCATTATCAAGCGACTCTCCCCCCACCCGATGCACCAATACCTCCACCATTTCCCCCTTCTTCATCTCCGGCGCTAACGTCACCGCTAAATAATCAGCCACTAACCGCAACTCCTCTTTCTTCAGGTTATACCACTCACTGAGTTTGCACATTTTTCCTAAAAACGTCTCTGGTGTAAATTCTGCCATGTTTTCCTTTAAACTGTTACACTTAGACTTAGACTATTTTCCAACAAACTAGATATAAAGGTTCAGTATAGATGAGCCCCCATTCTGTCACGGGTTGCTCCCATGGCTCGCTAAATAACAGATATATAGGAGCTACCCTGACCTAAAAGACGTGGATGGACGTGTGTGCGTGTGAGAGTGTGTGTGTCGTAATGTTGTATGCATGTGTCAAACTAAATCAAAAGCGGCACCGTCCCCCGTATCAACAACAACCCACAGGTAGCACCTGCTGGCTACGGCCAGCTCTCTCGTTGGCCCACAGCCGAAGCGAGGTGCTGGATCTGCAGTAGTTCAGGACAGTGCAGGGATAACAACCCGCGTAGGTATTATTTTTATTGCTTTCATTTGTTTTCTTCTTTTTTTTCTCCCGTAGGGTGTTTTCTCCTTTTTATGTATTAGTCTTTGCACCGCGCCGACACGGGATGTCAACAAGGGACCGTCAGTATCCTTCCCCAATACGCAAAGCTCCACTATACTCTCAACCCACCCGGGAACTATAAGCCTACGAAGGACAGCGCTATCCATCCGTTGCTTATCTTCTGGTCCAGTGCAGTTGAGCTGTGGCCTCCGTATGTATGGGTCGGTAATACTAAGTCGAGTCCTCACAAGACTTGCTTCACTCCCTAAACGCCATGCTGTCTAAACATTTCCACCGTCTCCCGTCCCGTTGTGATGACGTCCATTTATGACGTCGTACCTTCAGTGGCCGGCCTCCTATGTTGTGACGTAGAGCAACAAAATAAACCAAATAAACAAACCATGTGTGCAGGATGTGGAATGATATATGTATATATACGTGAAACCCTCTGCTGCCCCAGAGCACAATATCCTAACAATACGCGAAGAAGTTGAGGGACCAAGCATATTTTCACGGGCGTGGTCCCGTTTGTGCAAGCACCCACCCGCGGGCGTCTAGACCTGGATTGTGGTGAGTTTCTTTGTTAACGCTACGCGTCCCTCGCCCCTCATGAGCAGATGCGTTGCTGATCCAGGTGAGAATGCCTGCGTCACTCGCTGCCCATCTGAAAGGGCCTTAGGGTGTACAAATTGTACAGACTCAGACTTACAGATGAATACATTCACAGAGATACTGAGATTCCACAGTTTACAGCTGGTCGAAAGTACTTGCGCGCTCTGCTTGCGCACTAGTTGGCCATTTATGGCCTACTAGTGTGCAACAAGCAAGTATGCACTCGACAGAGTGCAGTTCTAGTTAATTATGTTATCATTGTCAGATTGCTACTACTACAGTACAATGTTGAGGAACCAAAACCAAATAATTTTACTCTTATGCACTCGTATAAGATGTAACAATAACAATCATGATTCTTGAAGCGAGGACATATAGTTGTATGTGCCTACAATTGTAATGCAGTAACATCACAACTCTGTACAAAGCAAAGACGGGTTTTGACCTCAAAAGGTTACTGCAGGGTGCAAAACCATCAATGGCTTGGACTCAAACAAAACTAACTTAAAATGTGAGCCCTTCATAGATACGACAACTTCTTGTATAGTTAAACCTTGAACCTTATGAATAGTTAATCCGATTCCGTTAGTTAATAAGGTCAGTGGTCCCGTCTGAAAGTATATATCTTCTCTTTCTAGAATAAAACTTTGTTCTATAACTCCACGCTCTTTGATATTTTATCTACCCACGGACGCTGTATGCACTGGATGATAGTCTAATCCTGGGTAAGATCTTACAGGTATGACCTGCTCAAAAGGACTTTTAGATCAGTGGTTCCTGTCAGTGGTTCTTTAGGTCAGTTCTTTAGGTCAGTGGTCCCGTCTGAAAGTATATATCTTCTCTTTCTAGAATAAAACTTTGACTTAGTTTTTGCACACTACTTTTTGATAATGTTGAATGAAATTAACGTAAAGCTTTATGGTTAACCCTTTGACACTACCGTTACTTTTATACACTCCAGAAACATAATGTTGTATTACTTACGTCATCATTGAGAGCAGTTATACATATACTATATATGTAGTTGTAAGTTGATTAGCGGTATACTGTGGTTACTTTGCGCCAAAAACCGTCCCAGCCAACCCGCCACTTGATGCGTATGCAAATAAAACAGCAAATTTGTGCCTGGTTTACTGGGACCAGATTACATAAATGACCATATTTCTTACGTCATCATTGAGAGCTAGTCATACATATACACACACCATGTACTCTGGTCCCAGCAAATCAGGCACAATTTGCTATTTTATTTGCATACGCATCAAGTGGCGGGTTGGCTGGGGCGGTGCATACGGACCGGGCGAAATTATTACTTGCGCGCTCTGCTTGCGCAAGTAATGAAGAATAGCAGCAAATTTCAATAGTATGAACATAAATACAAATTTGAGGTGCTTGAAGGTACAAGGTTCTACTTCCAAATGCTATCTACTGTATGTGTATCTGTATTTACATTCAGTCTTGATATTCAAAGTGTCATGTGCCCGTGTGCATAGTGTATGTGTGAAACAACATTTTTGGAGCTTCCCTCCTGATCTACTGTAACTACAACTCCTTGTCAACAACCTGTAACCATTATCCCCTAATGGCACTGGTCTTCAACTGGTCAGTCCAGACCGCTGCAATTCTTTGCAACCGGTTGCCTAGTTGCATTGGTGTGGACTGGGCTTTACTGCCAGTTCTGTGGTAACATCCCCAAAAGAAACAGTCCATCGTTGGGATGGCTATAGGTTCTTTGATAAGCCTGTGTGTGTTTTGCTGACACGCCCAAGGCAGTTACCGTTCCCATACCAACCAGATGCAAGCAGCCAGGAAGCTCTTGGTGGTTCCTCTGCGGAAGGCCTGTAGATTAGAACATTGGGCCCCTTGCCAAACTTTGTCAGTCCCCTGAGGTGAGAGAGGCATATCTGTGCAAGTTGTTTTCACATGGCTGTCTGTGTACATCCCACGTGAGTTTCTCACTGATGTGGATGCAGAGAAATGTGAGATTCCTGACCCTCTCCACTGCGGCACTTCATATTCATAAGAGTGTTTACCGTATATGAGTGTACACAGTATGTGTAAAACATTGCATCTATGCTTTACACAGAATATATAATTTTCTTTCAGATAATTATATTTTATGGGGAATGTTGATTCCGGAAAAAAACTTTGGATTAGCAAAGCAAAACAACTTTTACTGGGGCTTTAGGCAAGTAAGATGACTTTAAGATGACGGTTAAGAGTTGCCTTGTGGGTTGAATATTCGGCTGTTAAAAGTAACTAAAATTACACTTGAGCTTGAAGGGTTTGAGGCCAGGGGCGATTAGCCAGCCTCTCTGTGAGTGCTTGATTTGGCGCTGTCTGTCCAACAGCTGCTCTTTAAATGTTTGCAGAATTCTTATTAAAACACGGTGCATTGATCTTCAGATGAGCCGCAGCGTTCTTTGAGCCCAGCAGCCAGTGTGTGTAAGAGAGAAAGCAGACTGGAACAGTAGTTCGTAATCTCCAAGGAATCCCAGCGCATCTTAATAGAATACAGAAAAGCTTGGGATCGTTAACTTAACTGAACTAACAAATGAACAACCACTCGCACGCACGCACGCACGCACGCATGCACGCACGCACACGCGCGCGCACGCACGCACGCACGCACGCACGCACATAGTGATATATTGTACATCATGCATTGCGAGCGTGTACATTTTCAGTGCGGGACACCGGCATGTATAAATCAGCCTGTATAGACTGCATTCCTGTGTAAAGTTATAGGATGTCCAGATAAGTTCAGTATATACAGTAATTGTGAAAAGAAAACAATTTACAATTTAGGCAATTTACAATTTAACCCAGAGCGATTTACAGTAAGCAAGAACGACATAAGGTAATACATCAAATGCATAGAAATGGTCATCTAGGATGATAAGAACGTATCATCCGTCGAACAGTAGAATATGTACGTACGGTCGTCGAGGCTAGGGAAAGTGACAGAAATCACTAGTGACACAGTCCCATGTTATTGTGTGTAGGCGAGCGTGTGCGCGTGCATTCGTGTGTGCGGTACTGCCATTTTCAATTATGGACATGAGGGAGGAGTAATGGCACTGTTGCACAGCAGTTGTATCATTTCCAATTAGCATAAGACCCAAAGCCTGCGCGTCTCTGTCCTGTCGGTGTGTTTAATTGTCTTTTCCATGTTCAGTCTGCAAAAGTCAGTAAGTCGGCAGCAGCTGGCTGTTTCGAAAGATTATGGGAGTCCTAGCCTGGCCAAATAGCCCTCTGGAATCCACAGAGAAGACGGTTAATTAAATGGTCTTCCTCTTATACTCTCTTTTTCTCTCTCTGTGCCTCTCTCTCTGTGTGTGTGTCCCTGGGATGTGTGTGTGTCTCTCTCTCTCTTTCTCTGCATCTCTTCCCCATCATACGTGTCATACTGTATATCATTTTAGTCTGTTTCTCAAAGTCTCCATCTCTGCCCTGTTTCGCTCACCTCACCCCATCCTCTTTGCTTCATTTACTTTTATTTCTCTCTCTCTCTCATTCAGTCTGCCTGTCTCGCTTTCTTTCGCTGTTACACTCTTTGGTCTTCCGTTTCCATCACACCTTTTACTTGGAATACATACACACCTACCAATACCTACGCACGCACGCTCTCTCTCTCTCTCTCTCTCTCTCTCTCTCTCTCTGTGTGTGCTGCGGCTCTCCTTCACTGGTTTTGTTGTAATAGTTGCTGTAATAGTTGGCTAGTTGACTAGTTGGGGAGCTGCAGTATTATGCTAAATGAGAGGGAGAGGTGGGATGTTGCGGGGGAGGACGACTGGAGCAGAGTGAAGAGTTCCGCACAACCTTCTACAGTCTACAGTGTCAGCAGATTACGGGGAAGAAGGGAGAGAGAGAGAGAGAGAGAGATTGGAAGAAGGAGGAGAGGAACAGAGGTGCTGATTGGGGTCACCGCAACACTCGCTCTAACAATGTGTGGGAGGTTGGGATGAAAAACGGACGAGTAGGGAGTAGCAATGACAGCGGGAGAGAAGAGGACTGACTTTGACTCATTAGATGTTAACGATGTAGAACGCACGCACGCACATACCGTACGTACGCATGCACGTGTGCGAGCGTGCGCGCACACACACACACACACACACACACACACCTGAACAAACAGTCCTGTTCATGTTGACATTTGGAGTATTTCTTCAGTATACAGTATATTGCATCGTTCACTTTTGTGCTCAGCAGAGTGAATCTGGCTGATCTCCTGCTAACTCATAGGAGAGTAGCAGAGTTAATACAGACTTTTCCGTGTAGCCTTGCCACAGTAAGTCTCTGAAGATTTGGAATTCATGTTTGTCATGATCAAGTAAAAGTGCCTGACGAGGGTTGCTGGTTCTGGCACAGTGTTGGTTTATACTGTTAAGATCTATCGCTGTTCAGCGACTCAACTTGTAACGAGCCAAAGTCTATTCTAAGCTTTAAACTCCAACTCAACCCTAACTTTCAAACTCGTAATTATAGTTAGTCCCCATGCTATCATTGGATTGGATGTATTGTAATCATGTCAGAGGTAAAAATGAAAAATTTGAAATAAAAGGTGAAAGGTATGGTGAAAATAAATCGGTTGGATAGATAACTGTGGTTTCAGATGAGCACTAGATGCTTGTAATATTGTAATATTTTTTTAAATTCCAACGATTCTAAATGTGAATTCACCGCAGGCATGATACGTTTCGAGCATTTGTTTGTGTGCGCTCCAAGATAGCCTACACAAATAGAGTGATACGTTAGAACTCCCCTGGGCATCCCAGTGGTTCTCAACCCACATGGTTGAGAACCACTGCCCTATGGTGTTGGCCATTGCCAAGGGGTAAGTGTGGCTTTTTCATTTTGCTTTTAGTTTAGTTTTAGTATAATTCTTCCCCCTCAGGAAACTGAACCCTGGCCTGTTTACAGCACAGCAGCAGTGTAGCCATCCGTTGCAGTTATTCACAGGGGTGTCCTCACAGATTGATTCACTTCTCTAACCTTTGCCATTTATATGCATATTGTATTTTCCCGTTCAGACTGTAATGGTGCTTAATCCACAGGTCCAAATCATTACGCTACTCCAAACATGCATTATGAACAGAAATAATACACTAGGTTGCAAACTGTGAATCTATAAGTTATGCTACCGTATGTTGCTGATCCATTTCAGACTTCAGGAAGACAAATAAGCGATAGCGACAATTTATATGCAAAAGTCATTAATACAAATGATACGTAGCTTGCAGAGTTAGTTCAGTCAGATAGACTCGAGCGGCTTCATGATAATATGCTCACGGAACATACATGTACTCGAGGGGTTAATATGATGCATTACTATGTGGGTGTATTCAGTGTTTGACTGAAGACCCATCACCATACGCTGATGTGACAGTCAGCTGACCAATTGGGCGGGGTATTTAACCTGGACCATATATATTTAAAAAATAGATGCCTCATTGGCCGCGGCAGTTCATTGGAGCCATGTGTGTTGAAAGAGGGGTGGAAGAAGAGACGAGGAAGTACGCCGGAAGTGTAGAAGGCACGTTACGTCATGCACATGTACAGACCCGAACATGCGCTCTGTGACGCACACCTCATTTTAGCTCGATAGCTATTCATAGCTCGCGTCATACTAAAATTTAGATGGGGACATCCTGGTCCTGTTTGTTTCTTTTGTTTTAATGGATTACTCCTGTGGAAAATGAGATGTCAGTATGTAATAATATTATTGTACGAATGATTGTACGTACGAGTGGTACACTCGGACCATTTTGTGCGTGGCACGTAGGTCCCCGTTTATAAGTGGCACCAACGTCAATTATTGTTCCGATTTACGCTGAGGAAGGCCTCCGGGTCGAAACGTCTGTGTGTTTGCTTGCTGCTTGCTATTGGATACAACGTGAGTGCTGGTATTCTTTTCTATGACAGAAGATTGTGTGCACATCTCAATGCCTATATTCAGACCAGGTGCTGGATGTCAGGCATCAAGGGAAACATCAAAGAAGAGGAAGAACATCCGCACACCAGTTTGTAGAGCTCCAAGACTTACTATATTTAGTATTTACGACTATGCAACGTTTCAACCGTCTAGGTCTTCAAGACCTATATAAATAAAGTTATTATTATTATCATTGGACCCAGTGGGTTGCTGTTTGCATAGATGGTGACTTATCATTGGACCCAGTGGGCTGCTGTTTGAATAGATGGTGACTTATCATTGGATCCAGTGGGCTGCTGTTTGCATAGATGGTGACTTATCATTGGATCCAGTGGGCTGCTGTTTGAATAGATGGTGACTTATCATTGGATCCAGTGGGCTGCTGTTTGTATGGTGACTTATCATTGGATCCAGTGGGCTGCTGTTTGAATAGATGGTGACTTATCATTGGATCCAGTGGGCTGCTGTTTGTAAAGATGGTGACTTATCATTGGACCCAGTGGGCTGCTGTTTGTAAAGATGGTGACTTATCATTGGATCCAGTGGGCTGCTGTTTGTATAGATGGTGACTTATCATTGGATCCAGTGGGCTGCTGTTTGCATAGATGGTGACTTATCATTGGATCCAGTGGGCTGCTGTTTGTAAAGATGGTGACTTATCATTGGACCCAATGGGCTGCTGTTTGTATAGATGGTGACTTATCATTGGACCCAGTGGGCTGCTGTTTGAATAGATGGTGACTTATCATTGGACCCAGTGGGCTGCTGTTTGAATAGATGGTGACTTATCATTGGACCCAATGGGCTGCTGTTTGTATAGATGGTGACTTATCATTGGACCCAGTGGGCTGCTGTTTGAATAGATGGTGACTTATCATTGGATCCAGTGGGCTGCTGTTTGAATAGATGGTGACTTATCATTGGACCCAGTGGGCTGCTGTTTGTAAAGATGGTGACTTATCATTGGATCCAGTGGGCTGCTGTTTGTATAGATGGTGACTTATCATTGGATCCAGTGGGCTGCTGTTTGCATAGATGGTGACTTATCATTGGATCCAGTGGGCTGCTGTTTGCATAGATGGTGACTTATCATTGGATCCAGTGGGCTGCTGTTTGCATAGATGGTGACTTATCATTGGATCCAGTGGGCTGCTGTTTGTAAAGATGGTGACTTATCATTGGATCCAGTGGGCTGCATCAGTGTGA
>NC_137862.1:14246622-14336622 GCF_963924005.1 Protomyctophum bolini | reverse complement strand
AAAAAATGCCAACATCGTTTTGCAGCTTTAATTTAACTAAAGTGCGTGATGTACTGTAGCAGAATAGGGGAACATAGTGCTGTATGAAGTGCAGGCACAGGCTTAAAACATTTTTATTTATTTTTAAACAGGGAAAAATAATCAGTTTATTTATCCAAATTGGTGATCTTCTACAAGCCCACAGCACATTGCAGCATGACATGTTGAGAGCTTGTAGATCTGCTGCCCAAACTCCCCAACCAAGGACCTTGTTGTTTTTACTCCACCACTGAAATTTGCCACTTTCAAGATCATCATTTTATAGCAATACAAGACAATAGCCTTGTATGTCTCAAAACACTGGCCTACCGTTAAATTATTGTCAACTAAATAAATATGAATTAGAAATTAAGACAAATATTGACAATGCTACTGATTGGTTCATTCTTCATTGGCTTGCAGTTAGTTATTAACTTATTGCACATACGTAGCCAAAATGCAATAATAATAATAATAATAGGCTGGTCAGGATGGGGGGGAAAAAGTTGTCCTTTTTAGAAAACATTCAGTTGGCTCGCATGCATGCATGCACGCACGCGCACACACACACACACACACACACACACACACACAATCAAAGAACCGTTTACATCTGCTGTAAGTTTGCAGCGTTAGCATAGGAGCTAGCGTTGGCTAATGTAGGTCTACCACTGTTACACCTTCTGTCCCTCTCAGTGTGGATTTTATTTTTGTTAATGCAAGATGAAAACAGCAATGCTTATGGTTACAAGGTTAGTATTACTCCTTCTAGCCCTGGTCCTCTCTCTTTTTACTCCGTGTGTGTGGAACTGGGAGGGAGGGAGGAGCACAGGCAGAGCGACGTGCTGTGCTCTGTGTGTGTCTACTCCTCCGTGTTACAGACACGCAGCTAAGCTATATACATCTCCTTACAACCGTACTCTACCGGATTTTCAATGAGAGTGGAGTGGTTGTTGTACTTTTTTGCGCATTTATGACAAAATATAATAATCGGCCGTTTTTTTTCGATTAACTTTTACCACCGATACCGATATTAATAAAAAACATGAATATCACTACTTGGCACCCTCCAATCTAGAGAGGAGTGCCAGCACTGCAGAGGATCGAGAGACAGGTGCCCAACAAATAATTCAATTTAAGTGTCAACAAATACTCACAAACATATTTAAAACTCTTTCATTGTGTTAAATTGAGGAAACACATAAAAAACACTGCAGTGTAGCCTACAGAATATTCTGTCTGTCTGTCGTGCGTAAACATGGAGGGCTGTCACTGTGTGTGGGTATCCGAGGAAAGATACTTCAAAATGAAAACACATGTTTAGCTCAGCATGATCTATAGCTAACATGGCATATGCATACTAATCGTAGGCTATAACATCGGATCATTTTGTGCTCCCGTCTCCGCTGTGCCTCGTTCATGTGCCCAAAAGAACAGTGGCTGGCACACACACACACACACACACACACACACACACACACACACACACACACACACACACACACACACACACACACACACACACACAGACAGTAAGTCCCCGACTACACACTGCATCCGTTACCCTCACTTTACGTCAAAAGTCCCAACTATTTCCCTGGGCCATGGCTTAGTGGCAGTGATGGGCAAGCTACTTGGAAAATGTAGTAAGCTACACTACCAGTTACTCTCTATTAAATATAGCTCAACTACAACAAAGCTATCCCCAGATAAATATAGCAAGCTACACTATAAGCTACAGGGCAAAAGTAGCTAGCTACATGGACACTACTTTTTTTCTAAATATTTTTTATCAACTTCATGATCAAGTTTCCACCGAACAAATAGCCTAATAGGCAGGAAAAAATGCTGAGTTTGGTTGTTTATTAAAAAACAAACTGGAAACAAGCCCTCTGTCTGGCTTTTACTATATTTACTTGTATTAATGTACCTTGCGGTGTGGCTGATTCATGTGTTCAGTGTTGGGAAAGTTCTTTTTTTTATTAACTATAGTTCAGTTCACAGTTAATTTTTTTTAAAGGAACTAATTCAGTTCATAATTCAACATTTTGAACTAAAGTTCATGGTTCCAAAAAACGATTTTAGTTATTTTTTGTTCTTTTTTTTAATTATTATTATTGCCACAGCCTAGCCATTTGCGCACCAGCTGAGAGACAGGGATTTAGACTAGAGAATGCGGGTGGTCTCTCAAGACAGCCTGTTGCCTCGGGGAGGCACTGTTTTACTGAATATTTGAGGATGGGATTCTCAGATTGAGAGAATGCTGACAGGCACTTAAATGAGATGTTAATGTCCTGTAGGTAGACGTAGAAATAAAACTAGTGTTGACTAATCAATACAAGTGGCTCTTATTTTGATGGGGCAGTTTCTGCACAAGAAGTCCGTTTGACTTGTAAACAAGCTACGATGAATGAGCTGTCAAAGTACTAGTCACTAAACCATGTTAGCGATCAAATTTACAATATGAAAACTTTCACTTTAAGTGAAAGTTTATTGTCTAATAGACAATAATGTAGGTTACACACACTGGAATTAAACATGGAACCTGCAGGCAGCATTAGGTGAGTAATTCATTGTGTTGTGCTAGAGATAAAAGGACAGCTGCTGCGTGGGATCCTCTTGCTGCTTAACAACATAACTGTTTGTGTCAGACTCTTCTTATCTAAACCAACCAATCATGGATTTCTTTCCAGGGATTTTTTCCCCCCACAAAACTTTATTTAACAGTCAATTTGTAACTTATAGCTTTTGTTGAAAGCTACGTCACTACTTGGGTCTAAAAGTAGCTACACTACAAAAAACGCTACTTGGTTCAAAAGGAGTGAAGCTACCATCAAGCTACTGATAAATGTAGTAAGCTATGTAGCTTCGCTACTTGTAGCTAGCTACTGCCCAACACTGCTTAGTGGTCCAGGCACCTTGGCTGGTAATCCAGTCTGGCAGTGTGCCACGGGTTCGACTCCCGAACCCGACGGCCCTTACTGCATGTCTTCCTCCCATAGAGTATAAAGAAGGTTAGAGACTGAACTGGCGCGAAGCTCAGCCAACCCCCCCCCCCCCCCGCTATTCTTGTCAGTGGAAGTTGCTCAGTGGCGTTTTGAAGCACCCGGAAAGACCGTCTACTTCCACCTTTTTATTTATTTATTTGGGCACCAAAATTTCGTGCCCAAAATGCGGAAGTGCAAACGCACTCCACGTTAAAGCCCAGCTGCACGGGAGTTCTTCTTCATACTTCTAGGGGGCCGCCTGCAGTCCCGCCTAGTGTTTCAACATTGGAGAGCCTCCCCCCCCCCCCCATCTCTCTCCCCATTTCCTGCCAGCCTACTGTTTGTCCCTCCATGAAAATGCCCCTTGACACAATATTTTCTACTGAAACAGAACGTTTTAACTGTCACACAAAGTATTAACAATAGTCACTAGCTAGATTGATTGGGCTCGATAAGGACCTGGCGCAATAAGGTGATCGTTATCAATAGAAATTAACGAGCTCCATCCCTAGACGTGGTGCATTCAAATACGAGAGCCAATTAAAGTTGGGGGAATATTGAAAGCTGAATGGAGCCTACTCAGACCAACAGTGGAAACTGTTCCATTGGGACATTATGTTTTAGGTGACTGTGGTGTTCATAATAAAGCGTAATATTATGCAATTGAGTGTTTGTTCTTGTGGGTTTGGATTTTGTCTTCACGATACTTTGAGATCGTTACATTGAAGAAATGGACACTTGTAGGACTGCTATCCACTGTAAATCTGAAAAAGGTTGTGGCATTATTGAGATGGGAAATAAATCTAGTTAATAAAAACAAAATATATTGTCAACAATCCGCAGGGTTTCGTGTTAGAAGGTGTTCAGTGAACGGTGAACACTCAATTATTCTCCCATAGTCTCCAACAACAATATTGGTATAGCTTCCTTGGAGCTACAGTGGTGCCCACAGCTGTGCCAAGAGTCTGAATACTGAATTAGTTTTCATGAATAAAACAGTTTTCCTATAACACCCAGTTCAACAGTTCACAAACAAAGGGATTTGGGGATCTCCAGCTGTGTCTGAATAAGCTATAGGCCTATACTATCCAGGAGGGTTAGGACTTAACGATAACTTCTATTAGCCATTTCAGACCCCAGGCCAATGCTACAAATATTTTCTAAATCAGTGATGCTCAAACCTTTTCATGTCAATGATCTCATGTCAAGGATATGTATCTCAAAATATTTTGTTCCAGGGACCCCCAGAAGCAAATAAGTCAGTTAAAAATGTTTGCTTTAACTCATTGACTGCCAGAATTGTATCAGTCTGTGTCCGTTCCCTGCAAAAGGTCCTTTCAGTGAGGTGCCTTATTCAAAAGGTCCTTTCAGTGAGGTGCCTTATTCAAAAGGTCCTTTCAGTGAGGTGCCTTATTCGAGGGCAATTATCCTGATACTTGAACCTCCTTTTCCGCGGGAGGATCACACTCAGAAAAACATAACAAATAAATAGCAGATTAAGCTTGTAGATCTGCTATTTTTTACTATTTTTAAATCTGAATCCTGAAATCTTGAAATATTTTTTAGATGGCATGTTATGTAGACAGATGCCAGGTCATTATTGATACACTACTATCTATAGTGTTTATAGCTTCAATGTACAGATATTATTCTGTTGACGGGTGACATAGGTTCTTAGTTTACTTATGATCCTAGATGACTATCTCTATGATGTATTACTTTGTGTTGTTCTTGCTTACTGTAAATTGCTCTGGATTAATGCCTAAATTGTAAATTGATGTGCGGTTTCTACCAGCAACGATACGCTACTTCAGGCCCATAAGAATGCAGAACCCGGGAGTCGGGACCTATCCTATCCTAAGCTGTGTGCTGACTCTCCCCCTACAGGTTCAGACTGGTACTTGGTGAGGTTGTCTCTGACGGTGACGGATGTGAACGACAACGTGCCAGAATGGAGCATGATTCCTTCACCCTACCTTGCGGTGGTCTCCACGGACGCCCCACCAGGCTCCCTGGTCTACAAGCTGTACGCTATAGACGGGGACGAGGGAAACAACGGGGAGGTGGAGTACTTCCTGTCTGACGGTGAGTGCCTCGACTTCTCTAAGTACATAGTTAACTCATTTTCAGCCAGAATTGATTCAGTCTGTAGTCACTTCCCTATAGCCCACGGCCTTGCAGCCGAAAGTTTTATTTTGAAGATCTCAAAATTAACCCTAATGCACCGGAAGCAAAATTGGCAAAGCTAATGTTGGCTACTGTCTTTTTGTAAGTCATCTGAATCGTTGTAACCGTGAGGTAGCGACGATTTAGTAATGAAAAAAATATTTTTTAAGATTGCAGTTAGTGGACGAGGGGGAATCATTTAATTGATGGACCACAGCCGACCACAATTTACATTAAAATTTTAACTCAGATCCACAAGGTACCACTGATATAGAAACATACGTTTCCCAGAAAACTGACATTAGATCCAGAAAGTGTCCAGAAATGTGGTGTTTTAGGAAGTAAAATCATGTTACAGATGACATTCACCTCAGAACCTACTTTTTGTACTTGAGTTTTATACTCACTTTTACACTTGATTGATTGATTGATTGAAGTATTTATTAACAGTTTGCAGAATTACAGTACATTTCAAGCACAACTCAATACACAGATTTGTGTAGTCACCATTGTGCAAAGAAAAGTACATACAATAATAATAATAATAATTCCAGTTGTCCCTCATGCCATGTGTGGTTACAAATAGTTTGTGTGCATGTACTTATTTACGACTGTCATGTAATTCTTTTCTCAGCTCTATGCAAAATAATTGCTTTCTCTATTGCAGGCATCATGTAATGATTTCTGCTGCCTAGGTTTGAATCTGTAAACAGTCAGGTGGAAAAGAAAATCCCTCAAGGACATGACATGTAATGAGATTATGATGGAAACAATTTTAAACACTACATTATCATATAGACAGAGTAAACTTTAGGAGATAACCATAACTTTAATTAATACTACAACTCCAATCGGTTGGGCTTTTGCAGCTAAACTTTATTCACGGCACCAAGCCATGGTTGATTCTTTTGTTCAATACATGGGAAATGTTTGGAGGGACAGGATGTACAGATACCTGCATGGAATATTTGTTGATGTGGTTTAGAGCTACCCCTAGGGCACTACGACTGATTTGATTATCTTGCGGATGCAAAAATTGTATTGTGTTATACGGTGCCATTTGGGTTTGTTCCCCATGGGGTTCATGCATTAATATGCATGCAGTATTGTGAGGTGCATTGGAAGAAAGAGCTTTCAACTTAGCCTTTTATCTCGTGTAAACACCATCCTTGACTCTCTTTAGAGCATCAAGCTGAGCTGCTTTGCATTCCCCGATTCTTAGCATTTATTTGAAAGTCGTCCTCCAGACTATAGACACGTCTGGGAATTGCGTTCAGAAACGAGTCAATTGGCCTGATACGGAAACACACTGGATATCATCAGTCTAAATTTCATCGTATGCAGCAAGAAGGTAGTTTATTCATTGCAATAGCCTGCTATTCTTGTCATTTTGGAGGTTAAGAAATAGCAACTTTGACAATTTAATTAATTAACTGTCGACACCAATTCCCCAACATTTCTCTCCTCTTTTGGGTATTTGTACTGATCCTATCTTTCTCTTTGAATAAAAACTAAACTAAACAAAACACAACCTATGCTCCTGCCTGGCACAACATTAACAGTTTAAGATATGTTAGGTGAACGACTCTCTAGCCCTGTTTCTTTGCAGTGTTGATTTAGTCGACTCAAACTATAACGAAAACTGTTGGTCGACTATGTTTTTTCACTGATAAAAACTTTATCAAAACTAAGCTGTGTTGACTAAAACTGAGACTAAATATATTGACAATTGGTCAACAAATAAAAACTATCTACACGGATCGCCTATTTTCAGCATGCAACCAAGTGTAAAATCAGGCATTACGATGCCATCAAGGTCCACCAAAATACATTTTACTCGACAAAATCAACTGTAGATTCTATCCAGGGGTTCTCAACCGTGGGTCGCGACCCCTCGGGTGGTCGCCAAATTATTGTGGGTCTGCTCTTTTTGAAAAATCGAAGAACGACTGACATAGAAACAGCTTTTTCAGAAAACTGTCAGGATTTAGAAGTCATTTTTAGAATCTGATCTCAGGTCAAAATGGGTTAAAAAATAAATAAAAACATGTTGAGAACCCCTGATTTAGTCGACTAAAAAAACAAAATCAACAGTTTTTTTGTTTTCTTGTTTGCGCAGGCGGGGACGGCCGCTTCGAGGTGGACAGGAAGAGCGGCCAGCTGCGCACCACGGGGCTCCCCCTGCAGGCGGACAGGGAGTACCTCCTGACGGTGGTGTCAGCTGACCGTCTGGGCAGCCGCAGCGCCCCCGCCGTCCTGAGCGTGGTGGCGGGACGCCGCGCTCCTCAGTTCACCAACGCATCCTTCACCATCGCCCTGCCGGAGAACACGCCCGAGGGACAGACGTGAGTACACGCACGCACACACACGGACTCGCACATACGCACATACGCACAGTCGCACACGCACACACGCAAACACATTTGCACATGTATCACCCGGGAATCAACTCATGTCTTCCGCATGGAAAGCCAACATCTTAACCACTAATCAAAAGGGATATCCCGATTCCCTATGACAAGAATCGAACCCAGGTCTCCCACGTGAAAGTCCAACATCTTAACCACTAAGCCAAAATGCAATTGCCTGTGACTTGGGGGAGATATTAGACTTGTCTTGAGGCCATCAGGCTGAGGCTGTGAGCAACTCTGCTACACACACGCACACACGCACACACACTCACACGCACACGCACGCAAACACACACACACGCACACACACGCACACACACACACACACACACACACACACACACACACACACACACACACACACACACACACACACATTGCATCAGAGGATTATGATCAGTCCCATGCATTCTATTTCTCCTCCATTGCTGTATAATACAGTACATCTCTCTACGTCGTCCTCAGACGAGCCCTCCATCGTCGTCTCCAGTCATCTCGGTTCTCCATACATCTGGCCAGCTCCTTTGTGCTTTCCGCACCAGTATCTTTCTTTAGTACGTCCACGTAGGTAGGTGTGGGACGTCCTCTCGATCGATGCCCGTGTGTTGGTTCCCACAGTACAAGCTTTTTGGCCGGGAGTTCTTGATGTCGGTGGCAGTGGCCAGCTAGTCTCATCCTCCTTACTGCTATCTTCTCTGTTACACTTGGTAATGCCCCGTACAGACGCTTGTTGGTGATGTGCTCCTCCTGGTTGATGTTCAGTACCACACGTAACATTCTGGTGTAGCACCCGTCCAGGGATTTCTGTAGGGCTTGTGTAAGTGTCCAGCATTCACAGCCGTAGAGGAGGACGGACTCCACGGTAGCAGAGAAGAAACTGATCTTGATGTGTCGGGGGAGGTTGGATTTCCACACACTGGTCATACCGTTAAGAGCTCGCCAGGCAAGTGCCTTCCTCACTTTAAGGTCCTTCTCTGTGGAGTCGACCCATGCGCCCAGGTATTTGAAGTCACTGACCTCCTTTAGAACAGTACCCTCTATTGTCGTTAGGGGCAGATGTTCTTGGGGGATGTTATATATTATGACCTCAGTCTTCTTTGCATTTAGCCTGAGGCCAACTTTGGCGCACTCCAACTCCACACTGGTCAGGAGAGCCTGTGCCTGCCTTACGTTGTCAGATAGCAGGCAGATGCCATCAGCGTAGTCCAGGTCTGTGAGGGTATGCTGTACATGCATACAGCATACAGTCATACATTATGCACTCAATCAGATGAAGGCAGGACGCTCACACGCTACGTGTTCCTTTTGTCCCGCCGACGAGAGAAGATCCTTCCGCGGGAGAGTTAACTTGCCTTAAATGACTTAAACATTCCAAGAGATGAATACATTTCAGGCATCGTGATGCAATATTTAATTATTTATTCACACTCTCGCCAGTGAGGGATTTCACAGATTTCTCTTAAATAGATTTCCACATGCTTTCTAGACATTGTTCACTCGACCTTGACTCTTTACTGATGCATTGTACAGTAGCCTACTCATTTAGGCAATATTCTCAAGTATTTGCACAATGCGTGCATGCGCATGCAGATTACTGTGTGCACTCAGTCGCTGACTCGCTGGGTTTCTCTAAGGCTTGAATCAGTGGAGTGTGACAGTCTTGATGTGCAGTCTCCAACTCATGTTATGTACTTAAGTGAGTTATTCTGTTAAAGTGTTTATGACACATGGACACGTGTGCATACATGCGCCCATGTCCCACATGGTAACACATACACTGTGCACACACACACATACAGTATGTACGAATGCATGCACGCACGCACGCACGCGCGCACAAACAAGCAAAAACAAACCCTGGCTGCTGAAGCTAATGTGGAGCTATATTGACCCACATCCTTGGATTTGACTCTCCCATTATCTTTTTTCCAGCCTTCCTTGCTTTCACAGAGAGATATAGAAAACTGGTCAAGTGAATATTCTGTTCAGTTCTGTCCATGTTGCAGGCAGACAAACAAAAAAAAGGATCTCTCCCTGCATCAACATTACTTCCATTTTTCTAGCGATTCCCCACTCATGATTGCTGTCTCCTATGTCTCGAAGCGCCTTCAGTAGCTCTGTGGAATGCTTGGGTTTTTTGTATTCATGCTGCGTG
The DNA here is from genome assembly GCF_963924005.1 of Protomyctophum bolini. NCBI lineage: Eukaryota > Metazoa > Chordata > Actinopteri > Myctophiformes > Myctophidae > Protomyctophum > Protomyctophum bolini. The sequence continues at coordinate 14,326,885 of NC_137862.1, read as the reverse complement.
AACATTTGTAGCTTGTCATTGGAGATGACAGGTTTCCATTTTAAGAGGAAGATGGAGTGTGAGTTTGGGTTTGCCGGTTACTTAGTTTGCAGTATTCCTCGTCTTCCTTGTTCCAAACCCAGGGTGTCGGTTCTCATTTCTCAGTGGTGTAAAGTAACTAAGTGTATTTAATCAAGTACTGTACTTAAGTAAAATCTTGAGGTATTTATATGTTAGTTAAGTATTTACAATACTTTTACATCCCAGAGCCAATCTTTTTTACTTTTACTCCACTACAATTATTTGAAAACTTTAGTTTTGGAGAATGAAATTTAATTTGGACTACAAAACATTTCGGCTATTTTCAAATGATTTTGTACACATTTTGAACTTGAAATGGGACATTCTGCAATATGAGTACTTTTACTTTTAGTATCACACTTTTAGTACATTTTCATGCCGATTTATACTTTTACTTAAGTAAATCATTTGAGTACTTTTTCCATCATCTCTTGTCCTCGCAGCTTCCTGGTAACCCCTGCGGTGTCCTTCCAGAAGGAACCAATCAGCTACAGCCTCCTGATAAATCCCAGCAGCCTCTTCTCCATCAACTCTGAGACAGGGGAGATCAGCCTCACACGCTCCATCGACTACGAGAATGACCAGCATCGCTATCTGTTATTGGTTCGCGCCAACGAGGGCCTGGACAGCATGAGCAGTGCAGCAGAGGTATGTGTGTGTGATGATAATAGTCCCTTCCAGGGACCGCAGGTTACATTGTTGTGTCTGGGGTATACAGAGTAAACTGGGTCCCTTTTGAACCAGTGTTGATTTCGTTGACTAATACTACGACGAAAATCTTTCGTCATCTACCTTTTCTCACTGACGAAAACTAAATAAAAAATAAATCAAAACTATGCTGTGATGACTAAAACTAAGACTATATTCTGACAATTCCATCAACAAATAAAAACTAGGCTAAAATGTTATAGAAAGGGACTAGTGGACAAGAGATCCAGTAGAACTAAAAGACAAGTAATTTTTTGCTTGGAAAATAGCAGGTGTACAAGCTCACAACGCGCTGTGAGGTTGTAGAATGTAGATTGATATGAATAGTGTTATTAAAAAGTGTTAAATCAGACATTACGACACCATCAAGGCAGCACCAAATGCATTTTGGTTGACTGTAGATTTAGTCGACAAAAATCATACAAAATTATTAAAGACTAAAAAAATAATGAGTACAATATTACTAAAAGTTAAACTAAATTATACATTTTTTGTCAAAATTCACTATGACTAAAACTATATCAAAACGTGCTGTCAAAATCAGCACTGCATTGAACCTCAATGCAATATCCCATTCATGCTTGGCACCGTACTCTCTTGTCTGGAACAAACATAACGCCACTAAAGTGTTGCAGAGAGATTTCAAAGATACCCGTCCCATGGGAACGTGTGCAAGGTCCCATGGGAACGTGTGCTGAAACATGTTTAATCCATAATTAATCACACGTTCCACGTGTTGTGAATGGCTAGTTGCACTCTGCCAGGCTTAATCTATTTTGATCTTAAATGTATATTTAATCAGTCTCATTAAAATGTTTTATACGTAATAATGGCATTCAAGCCAATTATGTTGCTATACTACTGTAGTCGTTCCATATACCAGCCTACACCATTGTATCCTTAATTGCAACACGTTTTGTTACTTTTTAACCTACTAGACGTCACTGACCCCTTTCACTGTTCCATTTTAAATCTCTCTTAAAGAAATAAAAGAAAATAAAGTTTGTGGGTCATTCTAACCGTATCACTGCCACCTGGTGGACGCAAGTGCCAACGCTTAACTGCCGACCCAGATCTACTTGGTTTTAGTGTGGTGCAGGTCCGGTTTGGGGGTCCATTTTAGATGCTAAAATATTAGTAAATATTACTAAAATGAGGCCACCTTGCCCTAGAAAACGGCAATAATGTTCCAATCGGCGTTCCGCCAGGAGCAGTTTCCGGTTGGATTCTAATTGGCAGAACGTTCCGTCACGTGTTAAATGTATGTAATCTGGGGAGCATTCTCTGTGCTGCCATCGTTTTGGTGTCCAGCTTGGTGCAATGAATGGTAAATGGTGCATTGGGGCGTGAATGGGGCAGCAGTGGCTCAGGTGTAGAATGGCCGGTAGAGCGGCCGGATGGGAACCTGCCAGGTTCAGAGTCCTTTATGCATTATGTTATACTTTAGCTATTGGAAAATAGCAGATCTACAAGCTCATAGCGTGCCACCGAGAGGCGTGCTACGAGCTTGTAGGTCTGCTATTTGGTGGAAATAAAGAATCTTAAAATAAAATCATATATTGTTAACCGTATTTATGAATGTTTATTCCAACAGCTTCCTGCTGATGTGTAGGCCTGCAGTATCGTATCAATGAAATTAATGAATAATATTCTAGTGCTGCCGAAATAGACTTTGACTGCAAGCTTGCTCTGCGTTAGTTTTCTTGGTTTCTTGTTACTGCCTGGTCTGGTCTGCTGAGCTGGAGAATGGGATTTTATTCCAGCTCGGAGCATTAAAGCGCTACAATGTCAATAAAAGCAACAGTGTTTCTGTGAACACATCCAGCTCTCGAATTTATCTTTGAGGACAAAGATTTCTCCATCACGTACAGGCAGCGAGCAACAGGACCTCCCTGCATGGCAATGTCACGTTGCCATACGCACAATGAACGGAGTTTATTGACTAAAATGCTTTGCTGATACATAAAACTGATACATAAAACAATTTACACAGAGACTGCTCCAGCGCCAATTTACCAGTAATGTAACTCGAGGTGGTACAAATGTAACCAAATGGACCTCTAAGTGTCCATTTGTTTCCATGCATTTTAGAACTTGATCAGACTTTATTGAGAGGATAGCATCTCATTTTAGAGGGGGTCCTATGCACAGATGAAACATTACATACAGTACAAATACACAATACACACGTGTACAAATACAGTTAGCTTGCTCATCCTCTCCCACCCACGCCCCCATCCCTCAACTCATTTTGTATATGGTATAGAGGATGTATATGGTAACAGAGACTGTTACAGATATGGAGGGTAGTTAAGGTGAATACATCTAAAAAGTAAGCCTAGTTATAAAATATCTAGGCTATATGTACGGTATAGCTATAGGTTATGAGCAGTAAATCAGTTATTGTACACCTCTGCAAATATGTGACCACATTTTGACTGCCATTGGATTCTTTTGAATATCCTTTTTTACGAAAGCAGGGAATCATAGCTTCAAATTGACATCGGGTTGTTCAGTTTTTAACCCACCAGTTTTGGAGATATGGCTTATAGAGTAAAGTCTTGCAGAAAACAGCGAGTTGAGAAAAAAGGCTTGAAAGGTCACTCATTTTGGATAAGAAATTAATAAATTCAGTTTTTCTCCTGCACAATGGCAGTCCCTCAGTCAATTCTGCTATGTGTGCAGTTGGAGTTGGATGAAAATGGAGTCTGGTTGATTAGATACAATTTTTGACCTGCTTGATCCACAAGCTCTCTTATAAAACGGCTATTTTCGGTACGCAACCAAGTATAATTTCCCCCAGGCTTAACTTTGCTGTGTGTACATAATATATACTGCATGTTGTTGTTGTTAGTGGAGGTTGTGGGGTGACAGGAGGCAGAAAGATCACAGCAACACCCTCAATGCAGACATCCTTTTAGAGACACGAGAAAAGAGAGAGAGAGAGAGAGAGACAGAGACAGAGAGAGAGAGAGAGAGAGAGGGAAAGGACCCCGCCTGCATTCAGAGGACACCAGCCTACAGCCAAGGCCCCACCGAGAGGTCATGCCAGCGCACCACAGGCAGGCCCACCCCCCCCTATCGCCCACCACATAGTACTATACACATACCCACCACCACCATCGACGCACATGCAAGCACCACCAATTACCCCCGATACACTTATGAATACACCCCGAATCACACCCAATGGCCTCACTCACACCTAAGACACACGCAAGACACACTTAATTGTGTCCTGTGTCTTCTGTGTGTTATGGGAGTCACAATGGTTTGAAGACACAACCTTGTTGCATGGTGTGGGGAGAGCAGAAGACAGCCATGCAACAAGGTTGTGTCATGAAACCATGTGACTTCCATTGGAAATGCATTGAGGCGGTCAATAACACACAGAAGACACAGGACACAAGTGTGTCTTGCGTGTTTCTTAGGTGTGAGTGAGGCCTATGAGCATTGTAGTCTAACTTAATTATTTATTATAATCTGCTATTTTAGAGTTGGAAGTTTTTTAAATGGTAGATTTATTTTTAGCTTTAGTACTCTTGTCCTGTTTTACTGTTCACTTCTGTGGGGCTGACCTACATACATTTCACTGCATTTTAAAGATACTACTTTTTTAATATGTATGTGACAAATAAATATTGATTGAACATGCATAATGAGTTCATCAACATGCTCAGTGAGCTTTACACCAACTGGTTCCATGCAGTCCAAAACTGGAACTGTGGAATATAATTCCAAAATGGACTACTGTGGACTCTGTGAACACAGTCTTACGATTGAGAAATTCCACCATAGGCAGACCTGGCTCCCAAGAGAAGACAGACTATGCACCCACTGCACACAAAACGAGGTAGAGACTGAGCTACACTTCCTGAGTTTTTAAAACATTGAAATACTTCAGTCAACTTTCAAAAGTATACAGCGTCTCCTATATGGATGTACTGTATAAATATCTCTGACAGAAAATCTTTTATAGTCTCACAAAATAGTATTACTCAGTGTTAATATACAGGGCTGCACACAAATTTTTTGGTCTAGTACTCAGAGGAGCACCTGGAGAAGTTTCTTGGTGCTTCCAAAATGTGGCGACCCGTCTCGCCGGATGGATAAAAGAGGGATGCATGAATAACTTATAGCAAAACGATATTTATTGGATAAGTTGGGACTGGGGAGTCAATGGAGAGTATTGCAACTCTAGATTCATCCCATTATCTAAAAAAATGTTGTTTAACATACGATACGTCAGGCTTCCCCTTTGTTTTTAGCCGAGGCGATGTACACAGTCAACACAGAGTCAGACAGTCAGACGCACATGGCTCCTCGGTGCAAAATAAACAATGTACACTATCCGACTTTACGATAATAAGGGACAGTATGTCGGGACACTCTGTTGTCATGTTGATAAGCTTCATGTTGTGCAGCAGACGGCATCGCACACGAGCAACTTGCTCCAGCACCCGGAAAACAAACACAAGCACAGTGGTGAATGGGAAGTGCAAAGCATCCAAAGCATGCCCTTTTACAACTTTTACTTTTTAGTTCGCTCCACATCTGAAACGGAGAAGCCAAACTATTTGTGTCAGGTTTTCTCAGTAGTAAACTCCTATCCTCCTCCTCCTGTCAACCGCCCTCCTTCCAGCAGCGAGCAACATGGAATCCTCCCTCGTTTGAGTAAGGACGCACTGTGATTAGCCACAATGGCCAGTGCACTTGTGCAAGACGTGCTGTGATTGGCCAGTAGTAGCTACTTTGAGTGGCAGTCAGTGGGAAATGCTCTCGCCACAGAATTTACTAGTATTCTGCCATAATAATCATTCTGGGCGGCCCCAGCTGTTGGTACGCAGAAGCGCTTCCCGGTGCTTGATTGACAGCGCATAATGAATTTTGACGACCCATGCGCACTGGCGCACCGCTTATGTGCAGCCCTGTTTGCCCACTTTAGTAGCCTGGGATGGCTAAGGGTGGAGGAGAGAGTATCTCAGCTCTCATTGTGTCTGGTCTTCAAGATCCTAGGTGCCTATGTTCCAGAGTACATGATGGGCTACCTGCCGAGAGTGAGGTATGCTCACAGGTACTCAACCAGAGGAAGTCCTTATGATCTAGTTCCCCCCGTTTCAGGACACTCATGGGAAAAAATGCTTTTTTTCTACGCAGCCACTACTCTGTGGAATGCACTCCCTCCAGCCCTGAAATCCCTAAATTCTATTGCAATATTTAGGAAAGACCTGAAATCATGGCTCCATCTACACACTCACTGGTCATAGTTAGCTTCCGACCCTGGATAGCCCATCTCCCATGCTCAGGACTATTCTCTCAGGGTACCTCTTAGGGTCCTATGTATATAGCTCCCAGCCTTATATATAAGGATTATTTATTATATGTTCCATGGTTGTTTTGTCTGTACAGTATGTATGTGTATAGTTTCATGTTACAAAGTGGACCACAATGGAAACAAGCGAAGGCTTTTTTGTGTCTAAGTCCATTTGGCGTTTTTTTTTAAATTATGTAATTTTCTTAAACTGCCAATAAAGTATTCTATCTATCTATCTATGTTAATATAACACAGCTGTTTACACATTTATTTTATTGTTTTATCTTGTTCCACTTTTGCTTTGGCCCTGTTGCCTGGCAGCCAAAGAGCATTTTGCCTAGTTACCACTTCCACCCCAAAATCTACCTGTCTTTCCTGGCCCCGGGCTAGACACATCCTCCTGGACGATCTGTCGGTACTGCTCTCCCCTAGCGACAGGCAACACTCCAGATCATAGAACCGGGCAAAGTGAGGAGGAAATAATTGAGCTGTGCAGGAAAGAGGAAGTACGAGCAGTGGATGCTGGGTCTGCTGAGTGGGGACAGTGAGGTAGACATGTGGAGACTGGTGGCCTGGATGTGGCTGCGAGGGGGCATCATTTATTAAGCCATGAGAGCTGCAGACACAAGGAAGGACGCAGTTAAAGGGATATTCCAGACAAGCCGTTAATCTGACATTATTATTACATCCCCAAGTCGCAGTACTTGGGAACGATGCAACTTTGGAACCTAATGATATACCGCACCCGTTTTAAAACGGAAAAACACTTCTTGAGCTAAAAACGGCCATAGCCACTTGCCCTTAATGTGCCCAATGTGCCCAAATGTGCTGACCTCATCACATTTGTGATGATGGCTATGGTCGTTTTTAGCGCAAAGAGTGTTTTTCGTGCAAAACTAATGATTGCAATGGATTCAGAATCACGAATAACCCCTAGTCTGACACGTTACATGCTACATTTTTGCCTTATATAGGATCTCAATGGTACCCAACTTTCAACCACTGAATTTACCATGATCCAACATTTATATAATTCACCATTTTTAATATGTTATTTGGATGACCCTAAGGATCATAAAAAACCTTGAATGATTACCATTGCAATTTCTTCTTTTTCCCAACTTCTTTTGGGACAAATCATAATAAGCCATTTTGCGTTAAATTCACAAATGTAAATGTATTTAGTTACTTAGTTTACACCACTGGTGCTAGAAATCCCTCACATCCCTACTTGCTCTTCAGAGTGTAAACTGCTCTTGCAGACAGAGGATACTGCTGGAGGTGAACTAGTGCTTTGCCTTTGCTGCCTTCCAGACAGAATTACAATATGACCCAACAGCTCATACTGGAATTGGGGGAGAAGATAAAAGAAGTCTTCATAGAATAGCTACCAGGTCTGTGTATTGCATAATGGGCGGTCCATTAGTGGGGTCAGGCAGAACGTGCACACAGCTACCCACATAAACCTTCATGCTCATTTCCACTCACATGGATGCGCTACAAACAGACTGAATTTGACTGCATTGATGTGTTAAAAGCACCAAATTCTTCAAAAGATAACGTGAACTTGACATTTGCACTTTGCAGTACTGCTCACATTTACACTATGTATAGGGCATGCTTCCATCGTTTTAGACACCATACATTTTTCGCATTTGATCAACTATTTTAATCCTAGACCATAAAACATTTGATTCTCTTCACAGAATCAAAGGTTTTATGGTCATAATTCACCAGGATCATGGATGGCTTGATAATACGCTTAAAATAATTGATGGGGTCTGGATCGATGGAACCAGAAAATGGCCGCCACTGCTATGCTCTATAGATTAACTTTAAAAACAATGTTAAACCAAAAAAGCTATTTCACATGTTGTGACTTTTCCTTGTAGTCCTTGTAGTATGTTTTTTTCAGTGACTAACGTTTAGCGGCACTCTAAACCCTGCTGTCTGAGAAGCTCACGTTCAGGGTTGAAGGACATGGCCAAGAGCAGAGAGATGTCTTTCTAGTACCTATTCTAGCCTGGCTCAGCGACAGGTCTGCTCATGGAGGGACGCGTAATGTGAAAAACACGATCCAGGTCTTGTCGCCCACAGCCGCGGGCGTGTGCGACAATTTCACGGGACTACGCCGGATGAAAATACACTACATCGCAACTCAACTTCTCGGCGCGTACAAAATAATTGAAAACGAATTACCAGGCGCGTCAGTCGCTCCCCGTCTGAAAAGGCCTTAAGACAGGTCTGAGTGAGGGGTGTTGCCTAACCCCATGTGATTACTGTGGTTGTCTGGATCAGCCTATTGATCCTAACCTTCAGCTGGACAGAAAGGTTAAGTGAACCAGGCTGACGTGCCACACAGTAATACACTCTCATCTACCACTTGGGAGAAGCGGAGCATTAATATTCTGTGGCTCTCACCAACAGAGGCGCAATTTCTGAAAGAAATGGCGGGGGTGGATTGGAGGTTAAATCTAAAGACTAGGGTTTGGCAATTGCCATCCCCTGATGACACAGAGGATGCTCTAGGACTGTACCTTGTCCTTGACACTATACTGTATGTCAGTTTATTCTCCACAAGTAATGTGTTGCTCATTGATGCTGTTCAGGGGTGAATTGTTGCCTCTTTATTGAGGTCCAAACTAAAATTATTGTATTTTTATTTTTATTGAGAAAGTTATCGTCACACCACTGAGCAAAATGATGTATGCACTATGCACGGTATCATTAAAGTGGTCGGGGGAAAAAAGAACAAGGATGTCTGGAACCATCGGGCATTACTTGTCTTGTACAGTAGATGTGAGCCGCGCTGCTGGGAGACTCATTAGTACAATGCTTATATGCAAATGTGTTTATTTATTATTGGAAATCAATTAATAACCCAGAACAGTGACAAATATTGTCAAGACACCCTCAGGTACTGCAATTAGATGTGAAATATTGACCTGCAAGATTTAACTTTGCATAGTAACCTGAGTACACACACAATTATGTAATGTCCAACTATATACCTCGTAACCTAAATGAATACTATTGGCTGCAACCGAAGCGAGGGCGGGTCTTCATTCGGTACAACCAGTAGAAAGCATAGAAACATAGCCTTACATATCATTAACTTCCATATGTGACCATAATTTACTAAACGCATATGATGATTTAATAAAATACTTGAAACTACCGATTGAAAACATAATCTGTGTATGAAAAGGTTTACTAAGGTAATAAAATCAAGTGTATTGTATTGAGATTGAATTGTATGTAATTGCGACCGCAGGTCACAGTTAACTATGGAATCTAGCATTGTTTTGGTTGGTTGGTCAGTTGGTCACCCCTGGAAAGCCCCCCAGGTCATCGTGACATCAGCCCCCTGGGCCCTGTTCTGACATTCCATATGTTGATCTGAACTCATCAAACCCTGTACACTCAACACTCACACGCGACTTCGCCCTAAAACGTCTTAGTGGTTATAATTGGATTGCAAACAGTAGAAGGTAAAATAGCGACATCTGCTGGGCCATTAATATGAACAGCTGTTTCAACGAGAACCCGGAATGGCTTCATTTACAGCTAACGGAACTAGCCCCATGGTGTGTATGGCTATGCAGGGGTTTTAGGGGTCTGCACTTTTTTTTTCTTAAATGTTTTATGCCACAATTTTGTAATCCATTTTCACCCAGTGTCAATTATCTAATGTAATCCTGGGTGCTACACTTCCTCTGCCAACCTGGGGGGGCAGCGGACTGACCTTGTGCTTCCTTCTATGCATGAGGAGTCCAAGCTGTCTGTCTGTCTGTCTGTCTGTCTGTCTGTCTGTCTGTCTGTCTGTCTGTCTGTCTGTCTGTCTGTCTGTGTGACTGCGTGCTAGGGAAGGTTCTGAAGAAAAGGAAGATTCAATGAGAAGTGAGAGGAAGTCAGCTGTGATAAAGCGTGATGAGTCCAAATCTCTCGAATGCATGCATGCATGCATGCATGCACGCACACACACACACACACACACACACACACACACACACACACACACACACACACACTCTCTCTCACACGCACACACTCACACACACACACACACACACACACACACACACACACACACACACACAGCTGAGCAGGGCTGGTTAGGCAGCTAATGGTGCCAGGGAGCCATCACTTCTACGGGGGAGAAACTTGGAAACTACCTGCAAATTAAAGTCATGCTCAATGATTTCTGTCCACACAAAATGCAACTGTTCACTGTTTTGGCAGGTTGAAAATGGATCTTTGAAAGAAGAGGATAAAATAAAATAAAATGCCAAAACAGAGCATAACAACACAAACTGCATCTGTAGCATTTGAAGACCCCCCACCTGCCCCCCAGCAACACACTCACAGGCGGATCTGTACACATGTGTGAGTGCCTAAGATGTATGTCTAGAGTTTAAATGGACAGGTGGGGAAGACTCAACATATGGCATGTCAGAACAGGTCAGCTCCATATATGGAGATCTAAGGGTTTGAGGTTTAAGGTGAAATAGTTGCTGGCCAATATTGATGACATCAGGGATCTCCATATGGCTTAACACTTTTCATGCCGGCATGTTTTCGGGCACCTCAGTAGACCTTTCCAGGCAAAAACTACAAAATTGTCTTGGCCGGTCATTTTAAATCCGGAAGAGTGCAACCTGTCTGTAGCTACATCGGGGGATCGACTCGCATAACAGATCACAACATGCTAAGGGGAGCTTTGCGGCAGCCTTTTAGTGGCATCCTAAGTTCATGTTTTTTCTCATGTCACCAAATCTGAGTGTCAATTCCGAGGTAAACCCTGCTAATGATCGCGGCCAGTATGGGATTCTACGGAGCACGGATTTTCACTATTTTCGTCACCTTTGGTTCTTGACCGTTACAATATGGTGGCCGGTCGTCTTGTCGTCGGACCAACCAAACAACTGATGGTAAATGCACGATTTCATAGTAAATGCGGCCTGCTGTCGCAACAAGGCTACAGAGGCCATGTATCAATGTGTCAAAGTTATGTATCAATCCCATCAAAAAAGACATTAATGAAAGCAATAAGGTACATAAGGTACTGTGTATTTGCTTGGTACATGAGTATTGTCTTATTTAATGAAGCAACGTTTCGGTCCTTCCGGACCTTCCTCAGGCATAACCTTATTGCTTTCATTGATGTCCACTGGCCTATGCACCTGTGCATACGCCTAAATTCTAGGTGTGCGAAGGTTTTCTCCTACAGAAAAGAGACATTACAAATAGTTTCTTAACCTTTCTGTGTCTCTGTGTGTGTGTGTGTGTGTGTGTGTGTGTGTGTGTGTGTGTGTGTGTGTGTGTCAGGTGCGTGTGGTCATCGTCGACGAGAATGACTGTGTCCCAGAGTTTCTACAGTCCATTTACAGCAAGGACGGTGTGCCGGAGACTGTAACCACAGCAACATCCCTGCTACAAGGTGAGATGTCCGCACACACACACACACACATACACTGATACACACACACACACACGGGCACACAGGCACCCGCTCACGTGCGTGCGCGCACGCACGCACGCACGCACACACACACACACACACACACACACACACACACACACACACACACTAAATGGTCTTGCATTTATTATACAGTAGAACTTTTCTAGTCTTCTGACCACTCTAAGTGCTTTATTAATGAATGCCTTTACATTCACGGTTCGCCCATATGCACACCAATATATTATGTCCTTTGAACCGTGCATGTGCCATATCCATCAATGCATGTGCGGATCGAATCATATGGCTCAGTGATATTGTATTTAGGAGAAACATAGCCTTCCTTGTATGTTTAACGGGGGAGAGAGAGAGAGAGAGAGAGAGAAAGAGAGAGAGGCAGAGAGAGAGAGATAATTGGTGTACATTTCACTTTCTAGCAGTTTGTACAACTGTTGCCAAATAGAGTCAAATGTCCACAAAGCAGAAAAAAACCATTTGCATTTGTTTTTGTTTATTTGGTTGTCAATTAGGGTGTTGAGGGTGAAAATATGGTCTGTTGTACGATAGTCTGGTAGGAAGCCAATCTGAGTTTTTCTCAGGGCATTGGTTTCTGTGAGGAAATGTAGAATTCTGTGATTGATGATCATGCAGAGTATTTTCCCGAGGTTGCTGTTAACACCCTCTCTATGTGTCTCTCTGTGTCTCTCTCTCCCCCGAACGGCCTCACAGTGGCAGTTTGATCGGACCAATGTTTTTCTGAGAAAACCACGAGTCTGTCTATCCGCAGGTCTCTGGGGTGTGTTTTGGAGTGTGTGCACCAGCTTCCCTGATTCTTGCCTGTTAAGTTAGTACTCACATTTTGTGTGAGTAGAAGTACTCTGTCTGGTTTACTTGAGTATAAAAGTATTGGTATCAAAATGCACTTAAAGTACCAAAAGTACTACTCATTATGCAGAATATCCCATTTCACACAAATAATCAAATCAAATGGGTGACACATTGATTAATTGATTGAAATTTGTATTCACACTGAAGAAACAAAAACTGTTACTGTGGACGACACCATGATTACGCATTACACTTGTTTACAACCAACATTTTCAATTCATCAGAACATTTAGAGACGCACAAATATACACTTCTATAAATGTCTTGATGTATATAATATACCATACAGAGGAGAAATGTACACGCAGCAGACGAAGAGAAGTTCCCAAGATGTTTATTCAAACGGAGTACAGCATACAGCAACAGCATAGACTCACGCCGGCCAGGCAGCAGAGTGCCTGGCTCACGTCTCCCACAAGGCTCGCGCCTCGACTGACTGACTGACTAAAATGATAGCATCGTAGCCCACTTTTAAACATTCCACATTTGGTCAAGCGGGTCGACATGGTGCATATAATTAGTAGCAAAGTCCTTTGAGCAACTCAGGTCAACACAGACCCCTAATTAACATACAACGGAATTAGACTCCTAGCTACTCCTGAGGAGACCGACACCCCTCTGTAGCAGCTGCTCACCAAGAGGTCTACTGTATGTAAATTTACACAATTGACATAGGCCTTGCAACACTGTATAATTATGGGATCCAAATATTCTTCATATTCCCCCCTTGATCATCAAAAGATGATCATCTAAAAATATGGAACCATAATTATCTTACACCCCCCTTGACCCTTAGCTTAGACAATACATTCAAGAAACCAAAAAATAACAGCCTTACAGTACAGAATTCCCCCAACATGGTTTCAAACAGACATCCATACGTATATGAATAATGGAAAATGATTAGTACAGGTAACTGACATTAAACAATACATATTGCCGCTTTCAACTCCCTTTTACAAGAGCACTTTTTGATACGTAATAACCTACGTGGTTTACGACTAAACTCTGCTGTCCAATGTTAAATACACAATGCCAGCTAAACCACTCTCGGATTTACGTCTGACCAACATCACACACTGGTGATCCAAGTAGATACACATTCCACGCCAGAGTCTAACAATAATATCACATATCTCTCATATCTATAGGAAAATTCCTCATTGATTCATAATTAGGCTAAATGACTCAACTTATCTAATTATACGACAAACACATACCAACATGAGGCCTATTATAATTCATGCTGAAAACAAACGAGACGCACAATTTGTTAAACAGAGAGAAGAAAGTCCATCTTTTCTCTGTACGAACAAAGGAAACTTCTTCTCTGTATGCTGCTCATTCTAGTTTACCTCGAACTGTTCGCTTAGCTGCACGGACCAAAGTTCAAGAGTCTGTTCACTGCTGTTGTCCGCTGTCCTCGTCATCATCATCCTCATTCCTCTCCCCCCTCCCAACTCTGTACACAACAGAGATGGGACGAAAAGAAAAGTAACACCGTCATCACAGACCCCTGTCTGTGAAGGCCCTCAGCTTGTAGGTCAGTCGGCCACTGCTGCTCCGCGCTGCGTCTCACCGATCCCCGCCCGCAACCGCTGTCCCCGCGCCGACGTGATGAATGACCAAGGCCTCCGTGTGGCTGTCGCCGCTCCATCGACCTCTCCGCAGCCCACCCGTGACACCCGTCCGGTGGCTCGTCATCGGTCCCCGTTGCACAACACTCCTCACGGTGGTCGTCGCCAACATCCCCGCTGCGAAATGGACAAAATCACGGTCGGGCCGGGTCCGCTGGAGCTCCTTCGTCGCCGCTCACAAAAACTCCCCTCCACCGAATTAGACGAAAAAAAAGCCGCTGGTACTGTTTCATCTGACGTGATAAACACACCAACACGACCGGTTTCTGGCACCATCTGATGTATATAATATACCATACAGAGGAGAAATGTACACGCAGCAGACGAAGAGAAGTTCCCAAGATGTTTATTCAAACGGAGTACAGCATACAGCAACAGCATAGACTCACGCCGGCCAGGCAGCAGAGTGCCTGGCTCACGTCTCCCACAAGGCTCGCGCCTCGACTGACTGACTGACTAAAATGATAGCATCGTAGCCCACTTTTAAACATTCCACATTTGGTCAAGCGGGTCGACATGGTGCATATAATTAGTAGCAAAGTCCTTTGAGCAACTCAGGTCAACACAGACCCCTAATTAACATACAACGGAATTAGACTCCTAGCTACTCCTGAGGAGACCGACACCCCTCTGTAGCAGCTGCTCACCAAGAGGTCTACTGTATGTAAATTTACACAATTGACATAGGCCTTGCAACACTGTATAATTATGGGATCCAAATATTCTTCAGTCTTAATGGCTGTTGGTAGGTCGTTCCACATTTTGGTGGCATACAGTAGGAGCGAAATTAATTTAGTCCCTTGTTTGAGCCAAATCTTGCACATGGTTTGTTGAACTCCCTCTGGTGTTGTGGGTGTGGACTTATTTAGACAGGTACTGTACATGGGTATCTTGGTGCTGTAGTGAATCTTGTGGACCAGACCCATTGCAAGATACTGTACTCTGTTAGGGTCTTCAAGGTGTTTTTGTTGAGATCCTGTCCAGCAATCTTGTTCTTTGGCTGACTTTTTTGACTTTGGTGAACAACTTGCCTCCAGGATGGAACCTATGTAGTATGTAGGTAATTTCGTCTTTTCGTGTGATAATATATATTGTCACCCAATGTTTACCAAATGTTTACTAAATCAATTGTAGTGGGGTAAAAGCACAACAATTGCCTCTGACATCGAGTAGAACTAAAAGTAATGAATGAAACTGGAAATACTCCAGTAAAGTAGTAAACACTTTCCACCTCTGCTGTTAACTGACTGACTTTGCACCACATGTGTGCCGGTGCTGCTACGTCAATTTGTTTGTTACGTGGGCACCTGCTTCTTCTAGAGTAGCTCTAATGAACACTCCTCTAACACCAGACATGCATCACAAGTTACTCCCCATCTAAAAACACACCACACAAAGACACCACTCAGTTACTCTATATAGAGCAATGAGAGCATGGAACAGTCTACCAAGATACAAAACTAATTATATTCATTTTTCTTATAAGAGACCTATTTCATTTTGCTTGGACCCCAGGAAGAGTAGCTGCTACCAGAGTAGTAGCTAATGGGGATCCGGATAAACACTAAACATTAAGCAGAGAGAGAAAGAAAGGAGCTACAGAGAAGCAGAGGGAGCCAGCTATATGCGTTTGAGACACAACAGGCGTTGCTAAGCTTTACCATCAACAGGTGCAACAATACTTTGTCAATTTGTGTTGACATCTGTGGATGTTGCATTTGAGCTAAGAGGATGCAGTCTGACTAGGGATGGAGCTCGAAACCCGATATCCGAAAAAACCTGATAAGCTTATTGAGTACCTGGCATCAATAAGCTTATTGAGTTTCTGTTTAGATGTATGGGCTGTCAAGGCCACTCAGTATAACTTCCAGGTATGATGATGATGTCACGTGCATACCCTCTATTGAGTACCTGGTATCAATAAGCTTATTGAGTACCTGGTATAAATTATCTTTGGCCTTATCGAGCCTGTTATCGAGCATAGCATGTTTAAATAATCATGACAAGAGGCGATCGATCAAGAAATAAATCTAAACACTAAACACCCATGCTGGCACAAACATGTCGGTCTAAAAGTTTATTGATAACTGCCAACCAGCGCTGCCCGGGTAAACAAAGTTACGCTTTTAAAGTGATGGTACACACATTAACCAGTTAACAGTTTCTTCAATATTACTCCAAATGTAAAAAGGTCAATTGCCTCCTGTCTGTTCGGAAAGTACTGTATTTGAAGGTCCTAGTAAAAGATAGTGGTTCTGTTCAGTTATTGTTGTCTCCCGTCTTTCCACAA
This sequence comes from Protomyctophum bolini, assembly GCF_963924005.1. Lineage (NCBI taxonomy): Eukaryota > Metazoa > Chordata > Actinopteri > Myctophiformes > Myctophidae > Protomyctophum > Protomyctophum bolini. Next base: position 14,310,527 of record NC_137862.1, on the reverse strand, counting down.
AATAATAGAAAATGCTTGATAAGAACCCAGCTCAATAAGCCAGATCGATTAGGTGCTCGTTATCAACAAAAAATAACGAGCTCCATTCCCAAGTCTGACACCCAACACTTACAGGACAGGTAGACATGGACTTGACAGAGACAAGATAGAGCAAGGCATCTGGACTAAATTATAGAGAAATAATAGAGACGGTCACATGTTTCTCTGTCAACTGTGCAAGGAAATCAGCAGGGTCAATCACCCTTTGGTAGGATGGACTAGTGATCCGTTAATTGGTTTCGTCTGGAGGGTTTACAATAGAGCTGGTAAAGCAGGCAGAGTAGAGAGCGAACCTATTATACTTCTTTCCATTGAGGCCCGAGGCGATGGTTGCATCCAAACTCTTCAGCACAAAACCACTGCATGCCAGAGAATAATCCAGATGTAGCCAGACACATTACTTTGCATTGATGTGGAGAAGCTTAGGCCAACTTATAATGATGCCTGCCAATGTGTGGCAGTTTGCCAACTTCAAGGATGCTGATTCAAGTGAGCAGGAACACTTACTGATGAATAGATATTTAAACAGTTGTCTTAACAGAACAAATCAGTACTTAGTAAATTAAATATTGACTTGGTGTGTGACGTGTGTTATACAGTTAGGAGGTTGATTGAGAGGACACAGTTTTTAGTTGCCTGATAAATTTTTTGACACTGTACACCTGATCATTTCACATACTTTGTAGAATCAAAAATCAAGTGCCGGAACACAATGTGTAACTTCCGTTGAATTTATTTCCTGTTTTTCGACCCGTCACAAAATGTTTTTCATGCCCGGATAATGTAAACAGCTCTGCGCTGCATCTCTTTAACATCCTTGCCCAGTGTACAAACATGAAACAACAGGAAAGGCGTAGGTTAACCGCATACCTTGTATTCTACATACATTGAAAAGCCTATGGTGAAAAGCAATGGAAAATTGTTGAGGGAAACCATTTAACTTGTAGATTTGTATGACTACAAACTTTTGCATACTATTAATACGTTCTTTGTGGGGAGCACAGGAATGCAACCCTGCTGGACAGTGGTGTATAGCAGTTTTAGTTTTTAGTAGTGTAACTTTTTCAAGGGATGCTTTGATTTATAGAAGCTAAGAAAAAAAGACAGGATAATGCATATTATGCATAACAGAATCATACAAAACGAAAATGGTTTTAATTCTAGTCTTAGTTTTGTGCCGCATGTGCGCTGGCTGGGACCAACACGCTCTCACTGTTTGGAGTGACGGAGTTCATGTTATGAAGTGTAGTGAACTGCTGTCTATTGTTTTCCTCAAGTAGGCTACAGTATACCAACAACAGGCTATTACATTACATTAGGTATCATACATAGCAGTGTGACCTTAGGAATGCAGTCTCACGGGCACCTGCATGCGTGTGCTCGTGCTCTAAACACTGGTGGAATGGCGTGGTACTGCATTAAGTTACGTCTACACCCCTGCTGCTGGGAAACACTAACGCCCTAGTAGAGTTTTGTCCTCCATAGACCATTTTCACATGGCGGCCATCTTGCCATTAAGTTAATGAAATGCCACACCATTGTCACCATGCTTTTCAATGCAAAAGGTACAGTATATGATGCTAACTCCTAGAGCTAATCATCTTGTATGCAATTATAAGCAAATGTTTACAATTATTGCCAATGTGGGTAACTGACTTACATATCAATAATGCATGCAGCCAGTGAATCAACATTGAAATGTATGCTTTGCCAATTAATCCACAGCCAGTGACGTTCAGGCAATTAATATTTGTTTGGCGCATCCTTACAAAATTCAGATGGTCAAGCAAGTAGGTGAACAGAAAGTTGTCAAGCTTTTATAATAAGCAAAACAGAGACAGGGCTCTGCTGTGGACTCTGGAATGCACTCATTTGGTCTAATCTGAATTATTTTCTCAGTGGTGTCAGTAAAATGCTTAATTTGCCCTTTCCTACCCTTATGCATCAAGGAATCTGTATTACTTTGTTTTCCCCGTCTCGAATTTTAACGATTTAAAGTATAGACAGTGTGCAGGAGTCTCTTAATTTGTTTAGTATGCCTTCAGGCTGGCCGAGTAGCTCCCACACATCTGTCTCTCTTTGTAGGTATGTTAAGAACATCGTTTTTATTAGGTTCACATCAAGTGAATTAGATGTGATAGATTCATTTTCAACAGTGACTCAACTTCCAGTTCTCGATTCCTTCCATCAGAACAGAACAGAGATTAGATCACAGATAAGTTTGAAGTCAGATGACTTGGAAACATTTATAACGCTGTCTGATGCAAAAATATATATTTATTCAGCTGTATTTATTCAAGTATACTGCACATTACTTGCTGTGAAAAGCCCTGTTTTTCTGTTTTCTTTTCCCACAGATGTTGTGTGGTTGTACAGCTTTTACACGTACCACTTTTGAGTCCAGATGCACTGTAAAGTCGTTAACCCTGGATGGGAGTTCGATTCAATACACAAACAACATGTACAAAACGTTTGAACTTCTGACTGATTCTGACACTCTGTTACTTTATCTCACTCAGTTACCAGAACAATACATTCAAGTAAAAACTGCTGTATACATGAATAACATTTCTAGGCTTAGGCTAGCTGATAGTAAAAATGCACACATGCAAAGTATGCAGAAACCCATAATGTATTGCACAGGTTGAACTCAATCACTTGTGTTAGGCACAGAGACTAGAGACATTGTAAATTATGAATCGATTTTGAATCGTTCATAACAGGAATCACGATTCTAATTCGAATCGATCTTTTTTGACACCCCCATAGACTGTAAAAAAATATGGACAAAGCGTTCTCCGGGTCTGATATGGACGTAAGATGAAGCCTGTCAGTCCTTGAATTGTAAATCTTTCCAGATCCGTTTGGGCCCAGCTGGCCATTGGCTGGCCCAGACAACGAGGCGCGACTTCCCCCCTTCTTCTTCGTTGGTTTTTAATTTGACTCGAGTGGGGGGTGGATCCCGATCATAGACTGTAACAGTAGCCACGCCCCTCAGAACATACTTGACTTTATGGTATTTTTTTTAAATAAATGTGACCATAATTTTCCAAAAAGAATATTATGACATGAGAAATGAGACTTTAAACTAGTGACTGGAAGCAGAAAGTATTCATGACCATGTTTATTAAGGTAATACAGTCTAGGTGAAGTTGGGCCCAAATACATAGACCTCTATGGAGCTATGGGGTTTTTTGGGCCCAATGTCAGCGCCACAACAAGCCATTATATGAACTTTCAGGAAGTCCCGATTTCTTTAGTGGCTTCACAAAATATCTGTCTGACTGCCCCCCTGCTCTCAGATAGATTTACAGCCCGGGCTGCTGGCAGGCAACGATAGGCTGCAAATGCTGCCTGACAGCATGTTGCAGGTTCGAATCCTGAACGCATATCTCTATCTTTCATTTCTACTGTCCTATAAATATAGGCATAACATCCCCTGTTACCAAAACAATTCTTACAAGAAAAAGATACTGTGATTTCCTTCACTCAGTGTCATTGAATTCACCATTAACTATTCACCTCAACAATTGTGATGTTGTATCACTGTAATCCTTGGCCATCAAAACATACTATGTAGTATGTAGTATGGCGCTAAATACATACATTTTCGACAAAATGTCCAGGGCCTCAAACCACTACCAAATTCCATGCTTTTATATTGACTTCATGAATTACTTTGAAATTGTAAATCCTGTTGTGTCAACTGAACCTCAGCTAAATCAGCATATGCCTGTCTAAAGAAGGTACATTTGGATTGAGTGATGGGGTTGAAGCTAGGCTAATGGACAGAGTGCATATTTACATAAGCAATAATGATACAGCAGCCACTACTGGAGCTGTTCTGTGTAAAGTGTGCTCAAATTTACGACAAGGGATGTGTGTGTGTGTGTGTGTGTGTGTGTGTGTGTGTGTGTGTGTGTGTGTGTGTGTGTGTGTGTGTGTGTGTGTGTGTGTGTGTGTGTGTGTGTGTGTGTGTGTGTGTGTGTGTGTGTGTGTGTGCGTGTGCGTGTGCGTGCGTGCGTGCGTGTGCGCGTGTACGTGCGTGTGTGCGTGCATCTGTGTGCATGCCCGCCAACCAAATGCAATGTAAGGTGAATCTGAGAATTGAGAGCTTCATGGTGAAATGTTCTTGTTAGCGGAAAATATGCTTATTCAAGTCCCTGGTGGTCCCTTTCTGTTTTAGCAAGGCAATCAATTTGAGACCTAGCAAGTCATTGGCTCATGGATTCCCAATGTGTGATGCAGAAATAGAAATGTTGCTTAATGACAATCACAATATGCCTTGCCAATAATATAGATCATTATTTTAGATAATCTGTCTCCATCTCCTTTCCCCTCTCTGTCTCTGCTTTCTTCCTTCTCCCTCTCTGCTTTCTCTCCAGACCGCTGTTCCTCCAGGGACTCACAGTGCTTGACATTAATCCAAGTCCTCTTCTGCCATATTATTCCCCCTTCTTTTTCTCTCCTGCAGTGTCGGCCAGTGACTGTGACTCCGGGGAGAACGCTGAGTTGACCTATCACACGCTGAGTCCAGACTTCACCATCTCGCCACACGGGACGATTTTCCCCGCGTGCGCTCTGGACTATGAAAGGCCCAACCACCTCTATGAATTTGTGGTCATGGCTGTGGACAAAGGGGAGGTCCCTCGCACGGGCACTGCCACAGTGCGGATACGCATGGCCAACGTCAATGACGAGGCGCCAGAGTTCTCCCAGCATGTGTGAGTAGAATATTTGCTTCCATGATATCTTTTTTCTTAGCGGTCATCCTTCACTAGTTTGAGATTTCTCAATATTGATTTAGTGCAGAATGAAAACAAGGTCAAAAGATTTGAGGTAGCAGATACTGTAGCTATGCACTAGACTGAGCATACATCGATCGGATAAACGCTGTAAATACTACAGGATAATTTACTGCTACCATGGTAAGTGTTAAATGGTGCATTTATAAAGCCCCTTTGCGCTTTACAATGATTGTGCGTTACATTTACTCATTCGCAGTTCGCACACATATTCACACACCGATGGCGGAGGAAACCATGCAAGGCACCAACCTGCACATCAGGAGCAAAATAGGGGTTCAGTGTCTTGCACAAGGACACGTCAACACTAACACAGGGTGAGCCCAGGATCGAACTGGGAACCTTCCTGGGGGAACAAGTCACATTTCCTGGTCTAGGAGTGGGAGTGAACTACAGTGCAGTGGGGCGTCGCTCGAAACATGGTGATGTCAGATTTCTCTGCTTTTCTCTACCAGGGAGGGTGGCAGGGGCGGTTGCTCAGATCGGTAAACCAAAATTATACCATGCGCTACCCGCCCCTCTAGACCAATACGAACGCTGGCTGGGCCAGGCTAAGTCCAATGGTTCGAGAGACAACTACATTGTTTTACCGTTCATCCCAGTGGTGTGATATGTCCTGTTGCACGTCGACGAATGGTACATGGTGCATTTATATAGCGCCTTTATCCAAGGCGCTTTACATAGATTGTGCATTACATTCACCCATACACACACATGGTGGCAAGAAACCATGCACGGCACCAACCAGCACATCAGGAGTAATTAGGCGTTCAGTGTCTCGCTCAAGGACACTTCGACACTAACTCTGGGGGAGCCCGGGTTCGAACTGGCAACCTTGTGGTTGCCATCCAGCCACTCTACCCCTAAGCCACTGCCGACACGAATGGTGTCTACTGTACATGTGTCTACTCGCAACCGTTTAATTGCAGGGAGTTGCATGTTGACCCATTGGTGTGGTTTGGGCTTAAGGGCTCCGGCTAATTGATGGTAGACATCGAGGTAGAACATAGCCTGTGAGTTTGGCCTATCTTCATCTTCCTGCTCCTGCAGAAACCATAGAAGAGTGCATCAGAAGAAACATGGCTGCTCCTCTTCTTGACCACACCATAAATTCACCTAATTTACTTCCCTATGAGTCATCTCCTCAGTTCCCTCCGTGTCTAGTGTCTAGTGTCTATTGTCTTCCCTATGAGTCATCTCCTCAGTTCCCTCCGTGTCTAGTGTCTAGTGTCTAGTGTCTAGTGTCTATTGTCTTCCCTATGAGTCATCTCCTCAGTTCCCTCGTGTCTAGTGTCTAGTGTCTTCCCTATATGAGTCATCTCCTCAGTTCCCTCCGTGCCAGGAAGGTGTAAGGGCAGACATCTTAATTGGAAATTACTGACGCTGCCATCATTACTGGAAGAAAGAAAGTCCCTGGCGTGGGAATGTTCACAGGTTTCTCAATTAGTCAGAACAATTTCTATGACTATGACAGGCTCATAAGCAACCACATACTGTACACTGCTTGCTTAAATGCCAGTGGACAGGGTTTTTCTGAAATAAAGTGAACGATTGTCACTAGATGGGGAGGAGAGAGAGAGAAAGAGAGAGAGAAAGAGAGCATAGTTGCAGTTGCACTAGCAGCAGCTCTCAGTTCAATTCTCTTCGTCTTTCACACAAACACGCACGCATGCACGCAGGCATGCAGGCACGCACACACGCATGCACGCACGCACGCACGCATTCACGCACGCACACACACACACACACACACACACACACACACACACACACACACACACACAGGCATGCACAGGCATGCACAGACTCTCACCTTCACACACTCATGCCTGCCTCATCTTAACACCTGACCCCCCTGGGTCTTAAAACCATATTCAAAACACCGTTTTTTCCTGACCTTGCATTAGTGTGTGTGTGTGTGTGTGTGTGTGTGTGTGTGTGTGTGTGTGTGTGTGTGTGTGTGTGTGTGTGTGTGTGTGTGTGTGTGTGTGTGTGTGTGTGTGAGTGAGTGAGAGTGAATGTGTGAGTGAATGTGTGTGTGTGCGCGCGTGCGTGCGAGAGAAAGAATTGGATAAGGGGAGAGAGAGACTGCGGAGGCAGAGAGAGAGTGAGAAAGTAAGAGAAAAGGCGAGTTTGCATGTTTTCACCGTTTCTCCTCCAGTGCCACTGTGGGCCGGCCCCTGTATTTTTTAATTGGTTTATTTTCTGGCAGAGAGCAAAACAGATTGGTGAGGCAGGGTCAACAGCCACAGTGTGTGTGTGTGTGTGTGTGTGTGTGTGTGTGTGTGTGTGTGTGTGTGTGTGTGGGGTGTGTGGTGTGTGTGTGTGTGTGTGTGTGTGTGTGTGTGTGTGTGTGTGTGTGTGTGTGCGCGTGTGCGCGCGTGTGTGTTGAGAGATTAGGGACCTCTCAATGAAGCACATTGTACATGTATGGACATGCTGTAAGAAATGATGTTCTTACATTTTGAGTCTGGTTTGCTGTGTGTGTGTGTGTGTGTGTGTGTGTGTGTGTGTGTGTGTGCGTGCGTGCATCTTGGGTTTTATTGATTTCACTGTCAACATCAGTCAGTGTTTCTCGTGCCTCAACCCAGTGGAGCTCGACTGAGGCTGCTACGGAAAACAATACTAGATAGACTACAATAAATCACACGTGCGTGCTCGTGCATGCACACGCACACAAACACATGTAACACACACAGTATACAGGCATGAGCTCCTAGCACTGTCATGTCTCCACTGCTATGAATGGGTCGGTAAAATAAGGCTTTTAAGATAAAGTTTATTTCTTTCCCTTTGCAGAGAGAGAGAGAGAGAGAGAGAGAGGGAGAGGGAGAGGGAGAGAGAGAGAGAGAGTGTGTCTGTGTTTATTGAATGCATGCAAGCAGAGAAAGTTTGAAAGTAGAAGTTCATTGAGTTTCGGAGGCACGGTGGAGTTTCGGTAGTGCTGTCGCCTCACAGCTAGAAGGTCCTGGGTTCGATTCCCGCTGGGGACGCTGTGGGCGCTGGGGGCGTGTTCCCTCCTCAGCGTCATCAGTGCCCATACCTGAGGTGGGGTTGGCGAAAGTGCCTTTCTGTGTGGAGTTTGCATGTTCTCCAGTGTCCCCTAGGGTAGGTACCCTCACAAAAACATGCAGTAATCCTGTTCTCTAAAACTACCTCCCCCTGGCCAGGAAAGGAACTGGTCGGAATAATGTGTTCCTTCCACGCGCTACGTCCGGCCAGAGAAATCCCCCCCTGTCAGGTGAAAAGAAGCAGCTTGGACTCCGCATGCATAGAAGGAGGCATGAGGTTAGTCCGCTGCCCTCCCAGGTTGGCAGAGGAAGTGTAGCGCCCAGGATTACATTAGATAATTGGCACTGGGTGAAAAAACTGTGTTGCAAAAATCATGAAATAGAAATTGAATTTAAAAAAGTTAATTGAGTTTCAACAGATTTTCTTCTTTCATTTTCTTTCAAATTGTATCTTTGTATCAAACTGTGGACTGCTTATGCCAGTGGACAAGGCTTTTCTGAAAAGGCCCAAGAAATTGCCGATGCAAAATTTGATGCTTGTATCACAAAGTGAACGATTGTCAGTAGATGGGGGAGGGAGAGAGAGAGAGAGAGAGAGAGAGCATAGTTGCAGTGGGACTATAGCCAGCAGCTCTCAGTTCAATTATTTTCGTCTTTCACACGCACGCATGTACGCACGCACACTTTAACGCATAATGCACACAAAACAATGTTTGTGATTCCAGTGACGTGACTCTGGACGATGATGCCACGTCAGTCAGGTCCTGCTAGATAGGATAATTCATAAGCCAGAACCTTATTGATTATGAATTCTCAATCACTTCAGAATACAATGGAATATAATTGATTCTCGATCCCCATCGCTAGTCCTTATGTGGGTAACAAGAACACTCGGCGGATTTACCCTTTTTGCCGACTTCTCAAGACAAGTCGGCAAACCGTGGAGAATATTCGGCAGACTCTTAAGAAGATTCGCCGCGCGACGACGCTTCTTCAGATTCTGCCGAATATTCTCCACGTTTCGGGGCACTTTCAGCAGCTGTAGCTGCAAGTTTCTGAATGTTAGCTACTGTGCTCAGGCTCACTGCTGGCTGCCTGCTGTAGCCAGGGGGGTGGAGCTGGGTGGACCGCAGTGTTTGTTTACAATAAAGTTTCAATAGTTGTACTGTAATGTACAATACTTTAAAACAGTTGTCATGTTGCACACAATCAATTTGGTCATAGCAGCCGCTGAGCCGCCTGTAGCCTCTCCTCTCCAAGCAGCAGCCCACAGTGCCTGCACCGTGAGACCGCAGTGAGAACGCTATAGCATTGCAAGAAGCTAAGGCTTAGCTGCTAAGCTAACACAACACCAGCCATGGTGGTGGTGATGTTAGCTTAGCGTAGCGTAGCTTGCTGCTGCTTGGCTGTTCAACTTCACTTCATCTCTGTCTATATTTTTTTCTTATTGTTACCCTGACACCGGAGCTGCAAAAACAGACAGATCTACAAGCTCTACAATCTCAACTATCAAACTCCAGCTAGTCCCACTCCTCTGAACTCCAGGCTGCATGAACAGTGCTCGAGCGCTCAGCGCAGCAATAGCTTTGCTTTGCGCTTGCGTTGCGTTAGTCAAAACTAAAAGCGAGTGACAGTGAGACGAGCATGTCGACCGTAGCAATGAATGGAGACCTATTTGGAATGATTAAATCCATTATTGGCCTGGAGAAAGTTACAGCCGCTCCGCCTCCTCCTCCTCCCTGGCACGGTACAATTAGCCATGTGCTATATGACGTTTTGTTTACCCTGCGACAGGGACTGAGAGAAGGAAACAATGTCTTAAATAATAAAATAAAACATTAAATACCATGTTTGGGTTTATTCAACTAAGGTACTGTTACATGCTTTTGCATGCTTTTATTGATCTGCTGTCTGATCAGCGTGCATGATCATCATGCAGTAGCTAGATGCGCGCTCCAGTGCCGAGATTTCTTCCCGTTTCGGCGACTCTTCGTCACTTTCCGTCCGAGTTCTCAGACAGAACTCGGACCGGAAAGTGACGAAGAGTCGGCGAAAGGGGAAGAAATCTCGGCAAAGATGAAGAAGAGTCGGCGACCCGAGTTCTCCAGTATTCCTTATGTGCACCCGTCACAGCCAGACAGACCCACAGACAGACTCCGCCCGCTGCAACTTTCAGTTTAGTATATAATATACTCCACTAAGAACACATGCGATAAGATTCATCCCCAGAGGAAATTGCAGGTATCATAGCGACAGCAGCAATATATTTCAACTTCACTGTTATTTAATGCGAGCACACACACACACACACATGCACGCACACGCACACACACACGTGCACACACACACACACGCACACACACACACACACATGCACGCACGCACGCACACAAGCTTGCTTAAATGAGCTTGCAAGCTATATTGCATTTCAATCCCTGTGACAGATATACAAAATTATGCATTTTATCAATGAAAATGTCTGTGAATCAAATTAACTATAATTTCTCAGGCAGAGAATCTGACCTATTTGTAACGTGTGTGTGTGTGTGTGTGTGTGTGTGTGTGTGTGTGTGTGTGTGTGTGTGTGTGTGTGTGTGTGTGTGTGTGTGTGTGTGTGTGTGTGTGTGTGTGTGTGTGTATGCGTGTGTGTGTGTGTGTGTGTGTGTGTGTGTGTGTGTGCGCACGTGTGTGTGTGTGTGTGTGCACGTGTGTATGGACAACACAAAGGAATGCAGAAATGAGGACAAATTATAAGAAACCACTGCAAGATTGGTATTCATTTGGCATTGTGAATAGCGCTACTCAACCCGCGGCTCGGGGGCCGCATGCGGCCCGTGCAACATGTCCGCGCGGCCCACCGGCCCGTCATGGTGTCATACCAATACAAAATATGTTTGTTCTGCTTTCAGTGAAGAAAAGTCATTTCTAGCGTTTGTAACCACGCGCTACTGAGCTGTTTGTTCTTCCTGCTAACAAAAAGTGGCTGTGTTGTTGTTGTCGATTTACAAGTCCACAAGCACTGCTGCAGCATGTATCCACGACGCGTTGTGCAGTTGTATATCGGCTCGCGTTCGGTAAACAACACCGTCATGAGGAAGTGCAAACAAGTTACAGGCTTGTTTCGGATCTGTGAAAGTGCAATGGGAATTATCAAGTAAAAACAGCACAACGCTTTCATTGACGAGACCCATGCATGCATGCATGACTGTCGGAGGAGTGGCGAAAATGCAGACTCAAGTGTCACATTAAGTAAGAAATGTCTTACTCTCTCCCTCTCCTTCTATCTCTCCCCCTTCCCATCTCTCTCCCTCTGCTTCTATCTCTCCCTCTTCCCATCTCTCTCCCTCTCCTTCTATCTCTCCCCCTTCCCATCTCTCTCCCTCTCCTTCTATCTCTCCCCCTTCCCATCTCTCTCCCTCTCCTTCTATCTCTCCCCCTTCCCATCTCTCTCCCTCTCCTTCTATCTCTCCCCCTTCCCATCTCTCTCCCTCTCCTTCTATCTCTCCCCTTCCCATCTCTCTCCCTCTCCTTCTATCTCTCCCCCTTCCCATCTCTCTCCCTCTCCTTCTATCTCTCCCCCTTCCCATCTCTCTCCCTCTCCTTCTATCTCTCCCCCTTCCCATCTCTCTCCCTCTCCTTCTATCTCTCCCCCTTCCCATCTCTCTCCCTCTCCTTCTATCTCTCCCCCTTCCCATCTCTCTCCCTCTCCTTCTATCTCTCCCCCTTCCCATCTCTCTCCCTCTCCTTCTATCTCTCCCCCTTCCCATCTCTCTCCCTCTCCTTCTATCTCTCCCCCTTCCCATCTCTCTCCCTCTCCTTCTATCTCTCCCCCTTCCCATCTCTCTCCCTCTCCTTCTATCTCTCCCCCTTCCCATCTCTCTCCCTCTCCTTCTATCTCTCCCCCTTCCCATCTCTCTCCCTCTCCTTCTATCTCTCCCCCTTCCCATCTCTCTCCCTCTCCTTCTATCTCTCCCCCTTCCCATCTCTCTCCCTCTCCTTCTATCTCTCCCCCTTCCCATCTCTCTCCCTCTCCTTCTATCTCTCCCCCTTCCCATCTCTCTCCCTCTCCTTCTATCTCTCCCCCTTCCCATCTCTCTCCCTCTCCTTCTATCTCTCCCCCTTCCCATCTCTCTCCCTCTCCTTCTATCTCTCCCCCTTCCCATCTCTCTCCCTCTCCTTCTATCTCTCCCCCTTCCCATCTCTCTCCCTCTCCTTCTATCTCTCCCCCTTCCCATCTCTCTCCCTCTCCTTCTATCTCTCCCCCTTCCCATCTCTCTCCCTCTCCTTCTATCTCTCCCCCTTCCCATCTCTCTCCCTCTCCTTCTATCTCTCCCCTTCCCATCTCTCTCCCTCTCCTTCTATCTCTCCCCCTTCCCATCTCTCTCCCTCTCCTTCTATCTCTCCCCCTTCCCATCTCTCTCCCTCTCCTTCTATCTCTCCCCCTTCCCATCTCTCTCCCTCTCCTTCTATCTCTCCCCCTTCCCATCTCTCTCCCTCTCCTTCTATCTCTCCCCCTTCCCATCTCTCTCCCTCTCCTTCTATCTCTCCCCCTTCCCATCTCTCTCCCTCTCCTTCTATCTCTCCCCCTTCCCATCTCTCTCCCTCTCCTTCTATCTCTCCCCCTTCCCATCTCTCTCCCTCTCCTTCTATCTCTCCCCTTCCCATCTCTCTCCCTCTCCTTCTATCTCTCCCCCTTCCCATCTCTCTCCCTCTCCTTCTATCTCTCCCCCTTCCCATCTCTCTCCCTCTCCTTCTATCTCTCCCCCTTCCCATCTCTCTCCCTCTCCTTCTATCTCTCCCCTTCCCATCTCTCTCCCTCTCCTTCTATCTCTCCCCCTTCCCATCTCTCTCCCTCTCCTTCTATCTCTCCCCCTTCCCATCTCTCTCCCTCTCCTTCTATCTCTCCCCCTTCCCATCTCTCTCCCTCTCCTTCTATCTCTCCCCCTTCCCATCTCTCTCCCTCTCCTTCTATCTCTCCCCTTCCCATCTCTCTCCCTCTCCTTCTATCTCTCCCCCTTCCCATCTCTCTCCCTCTCCTTCTATCTCTCCCCCTTCCCATCTCTCTCCCTCTCCTTCTATCTCTCCCCCTTCCCATCTCTCTCCCTCTCCTTCTATCTCTCCCCCTTCCCATCTCTCTCCCTCTCCTTCTATCTCTCCCCCTTCCCATCTCTCTCCCTCTCCTTCTATCTCTCCCCCTTCCCATCTCTCTCCCTCTCCTTCTATCTCTCCCCCTTCCCATCTCTCTCCCTCTCCTTCTATCTCTCCCCCTTCCCATCTCTCTCCCTCTCCTTCTATCTCTCCCCCTTCCCATCTCTCTCCCTCTCCTTCTATCTCTCCCCCTTCCCATCTCTCTCCCTCTCCTTCTATCTCTCCCCCTTCCCATCTCTCTCCCTCTCCTTCTATCTCTCCCCCTTCCCATCTCTCTCCCTCTCCTTCTATCTCTCCCCCTTCCCATCTCTCTCCCTCTCCTTCTATCTCTCCCCCTTCCCATCTCTCTCCCTCTCCTTCTATCTCTCCCCCTTCCCATCTCTCTCCCTCTCCTTCTATCTCTCCCCCTTCCCATCTCTCTCCCTCTCCTTCTATCTCTCCCCCTTCCCATCTCTCTCTCTCTCCCTCTCCTTATATCTCTCCCCCTTGGCCCCTTCCCTCTCTCTCTCTCTCTCTCTCTCTCTCTCTCTCTCTCTCTCTCTCTCTCTCTCTCTCTCTCTCTCTCTCTCTCTCTCTCGTCACGTAGTTGTGGTTTACTGTTTACCGTTCCCGATGTATGTCGTCTCTCTCCTGCCTCCTCTTTAACAGATGTCGCCCAAATCAAACCTGATTTATGAAACTATTCGTTTTAATTTGTAGGCAGTAATTAGTGAAGAAAAGTGTGACTGAATGTCACTGGAAGATATAATATCTTCCAGTGAATATCATGAATATCTTAGATATTCATGATTCTCTGTTGTGTTTGTCAGCCGCTACGTTTACATGGACAGTTAAATCCCCCTTTCATTCAGAATAAAAGTTAAATCCTATTAAAAGTTGTCATGTAAACACCTACAAAAACTTAAATCGGAATGAAAATGGCCAATCTGATTTAAACTTAGATCTGATGTAACTGACCGGTTTATTCCATTTTAAAATCCTATTGAAACAATTGTGGACTCATGTAAACACTCATTTGGATTTAAGTTCATTCTGGTCTTTCTGTGCATGCTTGTTTCCATGTAATTGGTATGGCTATATTATGCTCTTGTTTTGCGATTAAATATAAGAAACTAGACTTTAATTTCACATCTTTGAGAGCAACCTCTCATAGTCTACAGGATACATCAAATATAAAGTAATATGGCATAAAAGTGTTTATTATTATTATTATTATTATTTTGTTTTACCTGAAATGTAGTGGAGTAGAAGTAAAAGTATTGGAAATTGGAAATACTCAAGTAAAGTAGAAATACCTCAGTACTAAAGTAAATGTACTTATTTACTTTCCACCACTGGACGTAAACATATCCGCCCCGCCCCCTATCCAATCAGAAGCCTTCCCAGCCCCAAACCTGATGTGGAATGAAATAATGGGATTTAAAAGTATTGCAGGTAAACACTCATTCGGAATGACCATTTCCCATGTAAACACGCAGCAAAAAACTTTTCATTCTGAATGAAAAAGCCCTCATGTAACCGCAGCCACTGACTGAAGCCAATCAGCCAATGACTTTGCACTTATTACATTGTTGCACTGTTACTAATTCACATTTGGTGAATGAAGCCTGATTCTTGATTTGGAATCAAGTATGTCCAGAGAGCCTTATCATTATATCCAGAGAGCCTGAACCTATTAAGTAGGAAACATATGTTTGTTTCCAAAACTGTAATTTATAGGTATGTTATTATTTGTACCAGTCCATGAGACTGTGATATGGCTTATTCATTTCAGTAGTATTGGCCTCTCTGATATTTGATTTATTTGCAACAGTAGTCTGTTCATGTTCTCATCACATTTTGTGAATAAAAGCCTAATTTTGTAATTACATTTTATTAATAATCATTCCATGTCATGACAATATTTTTTTTCAATGCGGTTTGGCCTTTCCTAGATGGAAATGTAGTCCGTTTTCTGTGTGTTTCCTCAATTTTTAGACAACTCATAGAGTGTTAAAAAATCACGGACAAAAAAATCCAATATAGGGCCGACATTATTTGGACTTGCGGCCCTTGGACTTTTCGTATTTTGCTGAGTGGCCCCTACCTAAGTTGAGTAGCCCTGAGTGCTACAGTATGTGAAAAATCCTTATTTTCCTGTTTTCCTGTGTAGAATTCTCTCTGACATCATTGGTCTTCTCATACTGTACATGTAATGGCCATGACTGGAAAGTCTTATCAAGGCCCTACATAGTAGGGTCAGATCACACATCATCATCAGCCATTACACGAGAGTGTAATGGCGGTGCTCCATCTTCTCTGTAGGTGACCGATAAAATGGCCGCCATCCATCTAGGGAGCTGACCCTCTCCCATCAGGACTCTATCACCCCTGCCATCATCACCTACAGTACCTGTTACCACGGAAACCACCGTATAGGAGGCTGACTGCCTGGCTGTTACCCTTTGAGAGTGGCTTTGTGAAACCGAGGGCCCTTTTGCTGTTAGAGAGAGGAAACAAAGAGGTGGCACTTGCTATAGTATTGCGTGCGTGCGTGCGTGCGTGCGTGCGTGCGTGCGTGCGTTCGTTCGTTCGTTTGTGTGTAAGAGAGAGAGAGCAGTTGAGAGAATCTTGAAGCAGTGCGCACACTCAGGCTTTTTCACACGGGACACCAGTGATTATGTGTGGGCGTATACTGTGGGTGTATACTGTATCGTGGAGCATAAGGGTGATGAAGCGTGTGGAGATAACTGTCAGTCAATCTGAACCTCTCTCAATCTAGGCACCGGAATGATTTTTCCAATGATGGGGAAAGCGTGCTAACACTCCCTTGACCACACATAGGTGCAAATAACAGTGTCAGCATAATGGACGGGTAACGCTGGCACCAAAATACCATTTAGGGACAGTGCAAGCTGCTATACCCGTAACTTGCGGGTAGCGGCTGACTTGCGGGCAGCGTTGTGGGTAAAGGCAGGGAAGTATATAGAGCTTTAAGGCTATTACTCTCACTATATTCTGCTCTCTCAGCCAGACACTTTCCACACGGTTGCTGCCTTCAGGGATCCAGGGTAGTGAGGTTGTGGGGGGGGGGTGTGTGTTGTGTGATGATATTTTGTCTCTGATTCAGACAGATTTCTGGAACGTGTCACATTCGTAGTAAATGGTTCACATCCTCGTTCTCATTATAGGCTTGTCATATGGTGGCTTGCTGTCATCCTGTGCAAGAAACAGAGGTCGGGCATTTCTCTCAGCATCATTATACCACTTCCAGTCTTTCACAGCTGGCATCAACTGCTCAGACATTAGTCTGCCAGATTTGCAGATAAATACAGCATCCTGTTATAACTGACTTTTCAATATTATTGTTTTTGTGAGGCAACTTTGCTGGACTTTTCTGAAGCCAGCTTCAGGTAAACGCATTGTTCTGAAGCCAGCTTCAGGTAAACACAGGCAAGCAAGATGGATGGATTCTCAGCGACGTAATATTTCTCAGAACTCAACAGGAAATTGCTGCACTGAGCAATTCTTAGCAACACATCAACTACTGGCAATGATACAGTATCATACAGAGTACTCATAATCACTGTGATTGCTATCCCTTCCCTGTCCAATCTACAGTGCCTCTACCTGAATCTATAATGTTTAAATTGATGGTATTGATAATAGTTGATTCCTATTTCTTGAGCTCAAGAGGGATGCAGCCTGTCGGAGCAGAGCTGTGAATTTTTTCTGCTTTCTCCTTTTCATGACTTTCAGTGAATTCAAACTTTCCCACTATGTTTACATGTAGTATTTCTGTGCAAATCATTTCCCATAGTCTTTTTTTATTTTTAAATATACCTGTATATCTGTTTGGGGCTAGGTTTGAGACCAGCCAGAACAATTAACATGATGGAGAGATGATCAATATTGTATTTGTGCGAAGTGCTCCTCCTCGCCAGTGGGACTGAGTTATAGCGCCACCAGCAAAGCATCTATCTGCCAACGTAAGGAAACACAGACGGCACGAGGGTGTCAATGTGAGGGAAAGGAGGGAGTATAAGAGGACATCTGAATCATACCTGCCCTCTGTAGTCATGGACGATATGTCTGATCAATAACACTGGAACATTATCAGCTATGGTCACCCATGGTCACCCCCAAAATGACTTATTTTCTATCAATTACTCAGCCCAATTACTCAGCCCACCATCACCAAGGTTGTTCAACTGAGGAGGTAGAGGAGCCGTGTGTTTCAGGTCAACAGGAGAGTCTACACTACAGTGAGGACATATCACTACTGCCCCATTATATGGATTGCAGAATGCATTGGTTTCTGTGAGGAGAGAACTGAACCCACCAGAAAGGCGCGCTGCTTTTCCATTGGCTGTATTAAGCCCACCACACACCGTCTGCGACCGTGTGCGGCGCGGCGCGTTGCTGCGCGTTGCTGCGCGGCGCCGCCTGGAAAATAGAACTGTGTTCTATCGGCGCGGCGCGGCTCCGCGCGGCGGACGGAGCCGGTGTGCGTTAGGTTCATTGAAAATAATGGAGGCGGCTGTGCGCGCCGCGCGGCGCCGCGCGAGGGACGCAGCCGGTGTGTGTCGGGCTTTAGTCGCTTCATATCGATGGCATGATGCATCAGTTTGCAATGTCATACTTAGGCAAGAGGACACACACACGGCAGCATGCACGCACGTATGCACACATGCACGCCAACATGCACACACACACACACACACACACACACACACACACACACACACATTCACGTCAGCATGCACACACGCACAGTACTTGGAGGCCAGTCCGGAGCTGTGTGGAACTCCATGCTGTATTAGTTCAGTCAACTATGACGTCATACTAAAGAGACAACAAACACACAAATATATATGTTTATGTATTGTTAAATTGGTTAATACTGTAATGCATTTTCTTTAAATGATATTATGGGATAAGCCTTATTATAGACCACTGGAATAAGCATTTCAATTTTAAGTCCCACTGACCTCCATAGCCAAGTTGTTTGCCCTTCCATGCTGTTCCCATCTCGGCTTCACCAGCCGTGAACTCGTTCAAAAGTGTCGTTAGTTCCAACACGGCAGCTCAAATGAAATGGTCCATGACGGCACAGAGGGGCACAACATGTTTAAACCATCTTAGATTGGACCAAATGCACCAGCTGCCCCATGTAATATGATTCAAACAAATGAGATCGGTAGACCTTTCTGGTCATTTTATGGTCATGATTCACCAGGAGCTTAATTGGATGGCTTTATTCTGGACTTAAAATAATTGATCTCTATGGAAAGAAAGAATAGCCCCTTTTTTTAGCATGAATACTGTATTGTTTATATTCAGCAGTGATTGGACATTTATAGCCTATACTTACGTATATTTTCACCACCGTCTGTTTACCTCTCTGTTGCTAGGAAATGCTCGGGTAGGCTGTGGTCCGTCAGTGAAAAGGTTCCCCCTCATGTTTACGGCAATCTTAAAGACAGTGAAATTAAAAATACGTTTTTCACACTTTTAGACCATATCCGTGGTCATCATATGGTCATACAGTACCGAACAATGGATGCCAAAACAATGCCCTATTTTTATCAAAAGTCCATAAAATTCCATTTTAATTACTAGTTATGTGCACTGCTGTTCATATCTCTACTCTCTGTACCTCTCCTTGTTTCACACTTACTGCTGTTGCTGCTACGCCTATGACTGAAGTTCCTCATAGGGATACATGAAGAGTTATGCTATGCTATGTTATGTTGGCAACCACAACAAATGGACCCCAGAGGCTTCAGTATTTAACACTCAGCCAGCACTCTGTAATCTCTGTAGTAAGTTTACACCAGGAGAGGCACGGCTGTCTATCAGCTATGATGGATGCGGGCAATTATCTACTGATCTCCTTAAATCCCATGTGGAGACCCGGTGATCAATAGTCCCTTGGTGTGTGTGTGTGTGTGTGTGTGTGTGTGTGTGTGTGTGTGTGTGTGTGTGTGTGTTTGCGTGCATGCGTGCGTGCGTGTGCACGTGTGTGCGCATGTGTGTGTGTGTGTGTGTGTGTTCATGCGCATGTGTGTGTGTGTATGTGTGCTTGCGTGCATGTGTGCGTGCGTGTGCACGTGTGTGCGCATGTGTGCGTGTTCATGCGTGTGTGTGTGTGTGTGTGTGTGTGTGTGTGTGTGTGTGTGCGTGTGTGCACATGCAGGGAATGATTGTGGAGTGACCAGATCTGTATCTCTCTGTTCATGAACTCAGCATGACATAGATGTGGGATGGAGAGCCATGCAACCACATGTACATGCTTGTATTGTAGATAAGATTGTATAGTGCTTGTATGGTGCTTCTCACAGCAACAGTGTGACTATGTATGCGCGCACACACACACACACACACACACACACACACACACACACACACCTGACATTTACCTATGCCACCCATGCATAATTTCACACAGGATGTATTCTGGGCAGTGACATTTGCAGAATAGAGAACATACTCAGCCTAATTGATGTTTACTCTCCTAGAAATATGAATGAATATTCATTAAAAAAACACCCATTCAGTCTCCCAGTTCCATAGATTATCAAGGAAATGCTAATGCACATAATTCCAGTCTGCACATTCAAACTCTTGGAAATGCATAGAAAACGGTACAAAGCTGCACTTTTATTTCCCTCCATTAAAGTCGGAGTGCAAAAGCTACAGTATCTAATGCACCTGAGAGTGCTTTACTCGCATACACTTTGTTCTCTCGAATCTGTCCAACAGCACCTGACAACCGTATGTAGACTCCCACCATGTCTGGAAATGTTGTACCGATCCATTCACCGTGATAGATGTTGGATACTTGAAATGACACTATTCATTCTCAGAATGAACTGAGACTGGAATTGCTGTAGTTTGCCACATGATATTTACTGCTATTTGCCATTGTTGTAAAGTAACTACCGCTAAGTGCGGTAATCTACTTAAGTACTGTATTTAAGTATAATGTTGAGGTATTTGTACTACTGCCAAATATTGTACGTTTACTCCACTACAATCTTTTGAAAACTTTAGTTATTATAGTTACTTTGTAGACTTTGATTTTGATTAGAAAACTTACATTAACTATTTCAGCAATTTGAAAATAATGGATCTGAAAGCTCACAATATGTGTCATGATGCATTGTGAGCTTGTAGATTGAGCTTTTACACAATTTGTGAAATGGGATTTTTTTTTCTTTCTAAGAATAAATATAAATGCAATATTAGTACTTTTACTTTAATACTTAATATTGTACTTTTTCCACCACTGCTATTTTCACTACTTTTACCATCCTTCTGCTGTATGTATATCCCAGTTGATAATTCTCCCATTTATAATACTAGAGCGGTTCCCGGGGGGCAGTGCCCGGGGGAACCTGTGCAGCAGAGCACGGGCAGAGGCCTTGTGATGTCAGCGGTGGCCCGGGCAGAGGCCTTTTTGTGGCGGTTCTGGACAACCGACTCGACACTAGGCACTGCATTTCCTGTGGGGGTGTGGAACGTGTGTGTCGAATTTGAAGCAGGCTGGGCGAACGGTTCTCGAGTTACGTGGATTACAGACGGACAGACATACTGTACACACACACACACAGAGACTGCATTTATAGTTAAGATGCACATTCCATAGTCTATATACTTCCTTTTGCTGCAACATACATTCCCCCCCCTTCCCCATAGTAACCCATAGTAACCCAGGGAAGATGGGATTCCAACAGTCACAGGACTCGTCAATAGGGGCGGCTGCTGTTTGCTTGCACTTGTACTTGATATTGCATCACACCAGGCAGCAATACATGGCGGTAAGAACATAGTTATAAAATAATAGAGATGTCACCGAGAGGAAGCATTGAAGTGAAAAAGACATGGTGGCCAAAAGTAGTAATGCAGCTTCGAGCAGCACTATGGGCCATACACGAACGCTCACTATGCTCCATACTTGAACGTTATGTTCCATACGTGAACGCGAGCTATGCTATGAACTAGCAACTCAATGCAAGTGGATGAGAGGAGAAATAAGGTGACGTCTCTATAACTCTATGGGTAAGAATCCAACAAACAACACATTTGGAATTCCGGACTTTTACTTGTAACTTGTTGCTTTTACTTAAAAAAATGTGACTACCTTTTACACCACTGGTCATTTCCACTCCAAAGGCAATGCTAATAAGGCTATTGGAGAAAGTTGCCGCTGTCGAACCTACAGCTCCGGTCCCCCAGTGGCTCATTCATCTGAGAGATTTTAATCGTTGTAATTTGAAGTCATCGCTGCACAGATTATATCCGGATTTTACCTGCTTAAAACTAAATAATTCAATATCTAGAGCTCTGGGGTTGTGTTCTGGGTGCATAAAACACACCGCATTTATGAATATAACCAAGTCCCTCTCAGATCATTACACATTGCAGCGGGAGTTCGTCCTTGAATGTGGATTCTTGTGAGCTGATGTAAACCACAAAATGAAATGCAAGTACCGTTATTTATTATAGTTAGAATTTGGGCTGTATTTTAGGCAAACAAGCAGATCTGATTACCTCCTCCCAAATCAGCACATGGAAAAACATTGAGCAGCATGGAGCATTGGAGGTTGGAAGCGCTCGTTGGAAATCACTTGATGGCCCTGCCTGTTTCTAAATTGCACATAATGCAGGAGGAAAACTTAGCAGATGGAGAATAATTCAAGCTTTTCGTACAGTTTTTCAGTAAAAGGGCAGAACAAGGCTGAAAGAGCCTTCTGATTAGTCAGTCAGGGACCAATCAGAAGGCTGACAATGGGTCAATTAATATTTGTCAGATTAATGAACTCCCCAAACTAAAATCCTGGGCGTTACATTGGTGCCGTGACCCGGATGGGGTTTCCCCGTGGGAGGAGGTCAAAAAGGAGGTGAGTGTAGCAGAGTGGCTCAGAGCCTCTGCCTGATGGCCTCAAAAGTCTAATATCTCCCCCAGTCTAGAATGATATCCCTTTGGTCTAGTGGTTAAGATTTTGGACTTTCATGTGCGAGGCCCGAGTTTGAATCCCGGGCGTTACACATGTAGATCTGTTTGAGTACTTATGCGTTGGTACTCAAAGTAGATTTGCTTATTGCCGTCTTGAATGATTTTGCTGTTAACAATACAACATGAGTCTTGAGTCATGAGTATGAGAGTGAGTCTTCACACACACACACACACACACACACACACACACACACAGGCGTTGACGTAATGCTTGATTTTACACTTGGTTGCTGATGAAAATAGTCGCTCTACAAGCTTGTGAATGCAACCAAACCTCTTCTCCACTAGTCCCTCCCTAACTAGTCTAGTTTTTATTTAACGACATATTTTGTCTTAGTTTTAGCCATCATACAGTTTTTGTTTAGTTTTTATTTTGTTTTTGTCAGTGAAAAAAGGTAGTCGACAAACACTGTTCATCATAGACATAGAATAAATCAACACTAGTGTCAGCACATAAATCATAAGCTTTGATGATTTACGTGTACAGTATGAGTAGCAATAAAAATGTATATCGAACTGGATGAACGTTTATTCTTTCCTATACCCGAAATGTACTGGACTGGCCCGGGAGAGAACAAATGGTGTTGATTGATATTATGAGACAATAAAATCTGCTGAGCTGGGCGTGATGATAGTGTAGTTTAATAATGTGTTTGCACCTGACACATTTATGGACACACACAAGGGGAACACTTCACTGTCTACTGTTGCACATTTTGTTTTATGTGCTGATGATTTTAACAACTCTGTGCTAAAGATGATTTCTCCTCAGGGACCACAAGGTTGAAATGAATTTAAAGAATTGACAAAATCATTTTTACTGATGTGTCTCACTTGCACCATCACATTCTCCTTACAATATACAGCAGTGTTTCTCAAACTTTCAATGATTTGGTTGATGGTTACCCCAGGACCCCCTTAAGGAATCTGGGGCTCCCCGAACAATATACTTACTATCCTGTTGACTGTGTGTGTGTGTGTGTGTGTGTGTGTGTGTGTGTGTGTGTGTGTGTGTGTGTGTGTGTGTGTGTGTGTGTGTGTGTGTGTGTGTGTGTGTGTGTGTGTGTGTGTGTGTGTGTGTGTGTGTGTGTGTGTGTGTGTGTGTGTGTGTGTGTGTGTGTGTGTGTGTGTGTGTGTGTGCGTACGTACGTACGTGCACGACTGTACACTCACCATCATTATATGTTGACAGATACCGGACATTCGTCTCTGAGGATGCAGGCCCCAACACACTTGTTGCCACGGTGCTCGCCAAGGACCCTGATGGGGATGGAATCACGTATAAAATCACCATGGGAAACGAGGAGGGCAACTTCGTTATCGACAGTCAGAAAGGTTGGGCACACTTTACATTGAGACTGTAGGTTCCAATGTCTACCAGGTAGACAATGAATGAACCTATATCTGTCTAAATATCCCGTTATCTAAATCTGGGCATTGTGGTCGTCATTTCTCATGGTGGTGCTAGATCATTGTGGCTCTTTGCTTCACAGCTTCACACAGGCTATCTGTTCACTTCACGTAGCATGCACTCAGTTATCGTACCTAAATAAGCGGATAAGAACAGGAGCCGCAGGGCGCTGATAGCAGCAATCTATCTCTTCACTATATCACACTTCACTGGATTCTAGGCTATACGTTTTTTGTGTCTTGTGTCTTGTTCTGTTCTCTGCTATCCTTTGCCTCCTTAGCCTATAGAGCAAAGGCTCTAATTTGTATTGTTACATTACATATTTAAATGTACATCTTCGGCACTCAATGTTTTAGTTATTATTATTATTCAAAACATTTTCAATAAATAAATAAAAGCATTTTCATGAATTAAAAACCACATTTCAAAGAAATTCCATAAATTAGAAAACGTTGTGAAAATAGTGAATCCAGTGGGGGGGGGGGGGCAGCCGAAAAATCTGTTTTATAATTTTATAATATTTTATAATTTTTTTATAAAAAAAATTGCTTGGCCTTTCGTTCTTTAGCGATCCTAGACCGGGTTGCGCAACCACGCTACCGTCCACCTCCCATTATACAGTCTGACTAAAAAGCTGAATAACTCCCAATCTACAGAGTTCTCCGTGGTTTGGATAAAATGTGCAATGTGCTGATTATCCAGTGGTTTAGATGGAAACATTGGCGCTTTCTAGAGCAAGGATGGCTTAATTTTAGCTCGCTAGCATTCATGCTATTTATTTAGCATTAACTTCTTCGGAAGTATCAAATAGTAGGATCTAGCCTAGCAGGAACCGGATACGGTGCTTTAGAGGCGGGACAAGAGCTAGGATTCCATTAAAGTGAACAGCCGGACGGGCCAAACCATTTTGGGAATGAGTGCAGGATTTCAAAAGTGGGTGCAGGTTCTATTTAATATAAGTATTTATAAGTATTTTAACTAGGGATGCCGCCGATTTTTTTATTAATTGCGGGAGAACATGTACCTTCATCAGAGTGGAGAATATAAGTATAAATCAAGTTGAGCAAAGCCTCTCTTCTCTGCCCCTCTCTCTCTCTCTCTCTCTCTCTCTCTCTCTCACACACACACACACACACACACACACACACACACACACACACACACACACACACACACACAGGTAACGATCGCTCGTTAAGTGCCTGCCAGACAAACAATCAGCTGAAATGGAGGCAGCTGTAGAGTTTCTGTCTTTAGATGCTTGTGTGTGTCCAACTGTTTATATCAAGTACTTCACACTAGCCCCTCATGAAACTACTTCTGGGTCCCAGGTAAACGTCTAATAGTTTGGGGTCTTGAGCTAAAGAAATTGGGAACCACAGTGCTAAATCTGAATTGCACTCTTGACAATATGTTTGGCTCGCTTGTGTTTTTGTTACGTGTTGCATGTATAACCCTCACCTTGCCTTGTCCAGTATTTTGTGAAATGTTCAAACAAATGTTTTCTTCCCTGTGAGAACATGTGTTATATCAACCCAGACAGGGTCGTATAGTTGAGATGTCAGTCTAATTAAGTGAAATTGTGGGGAACGCTGTGTATTTTCCACCAGTCTAGTTCCTTAATTATGAAATGCCATTGGAGGTTTACAACCACAGTCTCAGCTGCTTCTGAGCCTCACTCTGCAAAGCCAATCTGAAATGGGAGGGGGGGGGGGAGTGAAAACTAATTTCATAGCCATTCAACCCTTTTGTAAATTGCCACCTCCGTCAAATCTGCATATCGCTTTAAAGGGTAATACGATGACTTTTACAAATTCAATTACTCAAACCTCAATTTCCCTCTGTTCAGTAGCAGTGACATTCACTGTCAGCTGATAGTAGTGTTTTTTTATTTTATTTTTTTTTTATTGAACAGAGGAAATGACTAAAGCTTCAAGACTTGATCTGATTGGCGAGGAACAGATACTATAATTTGTCCTTTTGCCATTTAGATTTTTAAATGTCTCTATACTCTCCCTCTCTATTATACTATCATACAGTTATAGGAGAGTCTCTCTACTATTCACTATGATGTTGTTAGTTACAGCGAGTACACATTAGGCAATTCAGGGTAAAATAAACGGAACAAAACAAAAGCTCTGTAGCCTATGGGTAGTAAATATTCCAACTCTTTATTCTTTGTGTCACATCAAAGCTTAGCATCATTATCGTCTACCTAACAGTGACATCATTATGGAAAAAGAATAAAGTGTTGGATAATTACTACTAACGGGATCATATGTATGTTCCCCCATATACAGTAAGCTAGGAGTTCGGTTTGCAGACCATCTGGTGCACTATTTGTTTTATTATTTTATGAATTCTTGCTGTTTTTAACACCCCGAGCGGCAAGGACGAAGTTCTCCGTTCTATCAATTAGTAACGCCCGACACTCAGGACGGAGATTGATGAAAGGACGGAGATGTATTGATATCCAAACCGATCGCATCGCTCCACAGGCTGGGAGCGTCTGTTGCGCAACATTCAATGTCGAAAATGTTCCCCCCCATTAGAGACCGAAAATCTTAAACCGTGAATAACTCTTGATCTAAATCATTCCGTCCAATTCTAAGCAAAGATTATGTGTTAGACGGCCCATCGCGGTCCCACCGCTAGTCGCCTTAGAATTAATCATACCTCCCGTTGTTGTTGATCGCCTCGGAAGTGTTTTGGTTACATCTAGCTACTTCAGCTACATCCTGGATAGTGCCTGGTGCGTCGCTAAATGTGCTCCGCTGCTATAAATCGCTGTTCGCTCGGATTTAATGGATTAAATAACCCTGGGTGTTTTTAACTAGATGAAACTTTTTTTTTAACAAGCAAATTAATTCAATTCAATCCTATTATAAATGTACCATTTTAGTAAGAAATACATATCCTGTTCACATATCCTGTTCACACAAAAAAGTAGAAGAAGTAACAGGACCTTTTGAACCATCCGGATTTCATATTTGTCCGCAGTGTCAGCCTTAAGACTACATACAGTACCATATAAATGTCCAGCAATAGTCTGTAGTGATTTTTAAGTGATTATTTTGTACTGTTGTGACCAAGAACTGAAACTAGAATTATGTGTTACCACATAATTCAGTTTCTTCTTCCGTCTACACCACAAGAGCCTTCAACAAACCTTAGCTCCTCAGTGGGTGTTAGTTGGCGTGATGGCTTGAGTCTGCGGTAAAAATTACATTTATTTTAACAAAGTCATATGCATTTTGTAAAATGAAAGAAGATCATATTGTTTAACCACAACCCCTTCCCTCTGCTTATAAGACTGTCGAGCTGTGAACATCAAAGATCTTATCATACTTCTCTAGCCGTCAATACTGACTACTGGTTAGATAACCAATGTGCTGGCATGCACACAAACACACACAGTCGCACACGCAAACACGCACGCACGTGCACACACGATCTGTACGCCATCTGTTGGAGTAAAATGATTGACTCTCACATTATTGTGCTCCTCATATTGATGCATGCATCTGGTGTCAAAGAGCCTAATATGTGGTCATTAAAGCACATTTATGATTCTTATAATGAAAGAATGGTATGGATTTCTCTCTCTCTCACACACACACACACACACACACACACACACACACACACACACACACACACACACACACACACAGTATATCTGTCTCTCCCCTTTTCTCTCTCACCCTGCGCTCTCTCAGCTGTTGCTGCAGTCTGCAGATCATTTATTGCTCCTTCTCCCCTCTGTTTAGTGAGTCTCTCCCACCCAGCCTAACGCCTTCAATCATTGCTGGTTTTTTTTGCCTCTCTCTCTCCTGCTCTCCAAGTTAATTCAGCGGTAACTCACCCAGGAATACTAGTGCGTTTCTTGAGATTTAACACACCCATTAGGATTCAAACAGGCCAGTCAATATGATGATCACGCTCATCCTATTAAAACCCATAAATACCAAAAACACCCTCTATGTGGGTAGCTGGGGGAAATATTTACTGAGCGCACTGGGAAATTCTGCCGCTAATAAATGGCCCGATCATCTTTTTGGCAGAGGGAACCCTCTTGGCAGTTGTGTGTGACTGTGTGTGTGTGCGACTGTGCGTGCGTGCATGCGTGCGTGCGTGTCTTTTTGCTCCTAGACGTTTTATGGTATTTTATAGACACGACAATTCCTCATGGAAATGGTCTGGAGGAAAAGCCCTGTTTTCTTTTTCTTTTTTGGTTTGTTTTGCTACAACAAGGCCATTGGAAGAGTCCCCAGGAACTGATAATGGGGCTATGTTTGTCATGCTGTCATCTCTCTTTACCCAACTTCTCCTCCCCCCATCTTATTCAGTCCAATGTTTCTGACCCGAAGCCGATCCCTAGTGTTATCTAACAGACCCTTATTGTTTTTATTGTTGGTGGCCTTGTTCTCTCTGTCTCTCTGTCTCTCTCTCTCTGTCTCTCTCTCTCTGTCTCTCTGTCTCTCTCTCTCTCTCTCTCTCTCTCTCTCTCTCTCTCCGGTCTCCTCAGAGAGGACAGGCCGAAGAGCAGGCTGTGAGGTGTCCTCCCCCCTCCATGCTCTCTGGCCTCTGAACACGCCCCAAGCTGTGCCCACATATCTCCCCATTGCCCCCCATCCCGTTACTCTGTTCTAGCCTCATGTGAAGTGACGGCTGCTCATGGACCCCTGCAGAAACATCTATGCCATCTCTTACGAGCATTGATGTGCGCTGGCCCCGGCCTCAGACTACATACATACTGTGTGCACACACATAAACAGGCACATATACGCACACTACTCACATGTGCTGTCCAACATGATGTACTATCCAGTAGATATAATACATCAGACTTATATAGCGCTTTTCTTAGTACCCAAAGTCACTTTACAAAACAAATCAAAATTAACTACTTTATTATAGCAAACATTGAGCAAAGAATAGAAAAACATTAAGCTAAGACTAAAAGGCAAAAAGGCGGGGATAGTGTGATGTTTGACTAAAGTACACGCACGCACGCACGCACACACACACATTAGCCTGGTGCAGCCAGACTTCATCCGCCCCTATCACAACGCGAGGCTAGTGTACCATGGCAGTATTTATAGTAAGTATTAATTTGAGTCTGTCTGTGTGCCGTTTATGCCCATATGGAGTTCCATGTCAGTCCAATTATGAAGTCTAGGGCAGTCTATGACGTCATATTGATGTCAGGGCACTCAATATACAAGGATTTACAGATCTAATCGATTTTTGGGGGAGATTATCCAACTTACTTCCCGCTTGGTGAATCACGGCCCACCAGGTCCTCGCCGATACAGGTCCACACGGCGAGTTTGAAGTGGGTCAGTCCTTATATGGGCATTCCCGGGCATAGCTTTCGGATCAGCGGTTCTGGAGGCTGTTTAACTTGACATTGCATATTCCAAGCAGGAGTCGAAGTCTCCGAGCAATGCACAGTTGCACAGTTTACAGCTATTATGATCATTCTAATGTTGATTAATATACGGTACATTTATGCTGATCTTTTGTTTAATGGTTATTAATGATAAGCACACCAAATGTTGGTAACCCGTAGATGTATACATATTTGTCCTTGTAGGACAAATGTTTTGACTGTATGAGAAGAAGGTCAATATCCTGACCGAGAATGAGCCAAACTGTTTCTGGAGGCCGTTCAGCACTATATATAAAGATAACTATAACTATATCGTTCACCTGTACCTCTGCCATCCACTTGGCTTAGATCGATATTCACTATATTTGTATACTGTAGTTATAGTGCTCAGTTTGAATGGCCCTTTACTCTGCTTTGTCAATAACAGCATTCCCATAACAGACATTTCCAATGTGAAACGGCAACCCTAGCTAATAATCATACAGGCTGAATAGAAAAGACAAACATAATCATCCAACACACAAAACAATACTGATGTTTTATATATATATATATATATATATATATATATCAAATACATTTTATTAATGTAATTTATTTGTGCGTGTTATACCGGTAAGTATTATTTTTGTTGTATGACTGATGACATTATATATCCATAACATAAGCAAGCAGTACGCTAGCAGACAATACACCAGTAACTAGTTCTTTCTTTCAATCATTTTATTATTATTTTCACAATCTTATACACAGATACAGTATGCCGGCTGCTTTCTAATGTTTTGATAATTCGTGCGACAGATGTATGCATATGACGGCATAGAGTTTCATGTGACAAGCTTAAAGTAGTGTATTTAAGAAGAAGATGATCAGGTAATATAATAAAATGATTGAAAGAAAGAACTAATGTATTGTCTGCTAGCGTGCTGCTTGCTTATGTTATGGAATGGATGTACATGTTGACTTTTACAACTTTGTCATCAGTAATTCAACAAAATACTTAATACTTTAACACGCACAAATAAATTGCATCAAACAGGCCTCCAGGACGGGATTGGAATATAGGCTGTGGGGGCTGCACCTCCTGGTTGCAGAGGATCTCTTTTTCTACTTTGGTATTTCGTGCATTTGACTGGCACTGGCCTCATGTGTGGCGGGGGGGGGGGGTTGTGTTAACAGGCTATACATTAGTATACAATTGGTACAGTATACAGTACATAATTTTTCTTTAGAAACAAGCCCAAATAATAATAATAATAATAATAATAAGCATACATGGCAACACTGCCATTTCAGTAATTCAACCATTCCCTTTACTTAAAAAGTGCATTTATGCAGTGCTTATAATTTAGATCTCAGTCTCTGGCTGCGGTTATTGAGCCGGCAACATTAACCTCCCTCTTCAACTGGCTCTATCTCTTTCCATCATGCCAGAGAAAAGTCCCCTGGCACTGTGGTAAGAGCGTGGGTAGGGTATGGATTGGGGCTTATGTTACAGATCACGTTTCTTTCATTGTATATTTCTATTTATTTTGTTGTTGTTACCGTGATCTCTTCGAAAATCTGCTAAACAATTCAATCCCCGGTTGGTCCTGCGGTGTGCTTCACAATAGACTATTGGGATGCGGATAATGAGAACTGAGGCGAAATGCATCCAGTTTGCCATTCATTTGGGACATGAGTAAATTGCTTTTTTTTATCTCTGGATGCCGTCAAGTCGAACAGGTGGAAGACTTGGCCTGAATACTTGCCTGTATGTTGTAATGATGAACTGAAGGTTATTGACAATGACAAAATACCACAGCAGTGCACAATACGTCTAATTGAAAGGCGAGAAGCTGGCAGGGCAGAGCATTTATTTATATAGCGTGGTCCTCTGCGTGCATTACGCCCAGTGTTGCACATGTACATTATGCTTATTATAAGTGATGTTGGGCTTGTTTTTCTGTTAGTATTGGTAGTTGCACGTTGCGGTTTTTTGGGACTTTTGCTTATTTGGGCTTGTTTCCTACTGAAACTAGTGGTTCTGAAAATATTTTGTGCCAGGGACTCCCGTATCAGATTTGTATTGTTAAAATGTTGTCAAAAATATTCCAAAATTACCATAGTTTGTCCTAAAAAATGCCCTCTGTCACTGGTGAAAGGAAGGAAGCGGCAACTGTGCCACTGTCCTGTCCTGGGCCACATCACATGTCACATGCCAAATCAATGCCCTGGGCTCTATAATCTCATTATCTCTTTGCCTGTGCATTTTATATAAGACCATTAGCTTAGCTGTCACGGGCCAGCAGAATTGCAGGCTTACCTTTTCTTGTAGCATCACTGTCTGGCAGCCACACATTGACATTTAGACATCTCTCTTCTGTGGCTTCTTCTCAGTTAGAACTCCCCCATTTGACACTCTGCGTCGCAGTTGCTTTGTTTAGAAGTTAATTCATTTAACAGTGAAGATGTGGGCCATAACTCATAAACATGAGCTCCAGGGAAATGAGGGGAAAATATCCCATACTACTATTTACTATTTACATTAGCTCCGCTGTGGTCACGCAAAACACGGATCCTCAGTAACCCACCGTCAACATGAAGGTCTCTCACATGATTCGTGCAGGCGACCCTCAACGACCCTATATGCCACTTATTTTCCACGCACTGTTCTGAGAGTTACTTTATTTTTACTCTGCACTTTCTGAACTTCCTGTCAGTCTCATTCATTCATGCTCTCATTATTCTGTTGCTTCTCTACATGCATGACTGGTGTTCGCAACGCACCTGATGCCTGCATGTATCTAAGCAGTGGCTCCCATTTCTCTATTGTTACTTTCACTCCCAATCAACAAAAGACAAAAATAATTGCTAACCCATGTTGAGCTCTTCTAACAAGTAAAAACTGGGTAGAACTTTTTTATCCAGTTTTATATTATTTAATATAACCCCCCCATCAGTGCTGACTTTGATTGATTGATTGATTGATTGAAATATTTATTAACAGTTTGTAGAATTACAGTACATTTCAAGCACAAACTCAATACAAAGACTGTTAACTGTGAGTGGACGACCCAATTAAGCATTACACTTGTTTACAGCAGGGTCCACATTGTTCAATTCATCAAAACATTTAGAGACATACAAATAGACACTTCTATGTAGTTAAAAAACAGAACAGGAATTCATCATATAGGAAGCAAAAAGGGAAAAGATACATATACAGTGAGGGGGAAAGGGGGGGGGATTCAGATTTTACAGAGGCCAGTTTCGAATTGCAGCCATCCGTAGGTGCCCTTTGAGAGCGGTTTTGAAGGAGTCAAGGGATTCACATGTCTTAATGACTGTTGGTAGGGCGTTCCACATTTTGGTGGCATAGGAGCGAAAATAATTAAGTCCCTTGTTTGTGCCAAATCTGGGTTGTACATGGTTTGTTGCACTCCCTCTGGTGTTGTGGGTGTGGACTTCGTTTACATTAAGGAAGTATATAGACAGGTACATGGGTATCTTGGTGGTGTATCGAATCTTGTGGACCAGACCCATTGCAAGATGCTGTATTCTGTCGTCGACCCTAAGCCATCCCAGCCTGTCAAAGTGGGCAGGGGTGAGGTGGGTTCGGGGGGTGAGGCCAAGAAGGAGCCTGACCAGTTTGTTTTGGGAGGTCTGGAGCCTTGTTTTAAGGGCCTTTGAGGTGCTGTGGTACCAAGAGGTGGATGCATAGTCAAAGAAACCTTGTACGAGGGCTCCTGTTAAGGTCTTCAAGGTGTTTTTGTTGACCAGTGAAGTGAGGAGATCCTGTAAAGGAATCTTGTTCTTTGATTGACTTTTTTGATTACGTTGGTGGCCATTTTATCACCGGAAAGATTGGCCTCCAGGATGGAACCTAGGT
Source organism: Protomyctophum bolini (assembly GCF_963924005.1). Lineage (NCBI taxonomy): Eukaryota > Metazoa > Chordata > Actinopteri > Myctophiformes > Myctophidae > Protomyctophum > Protomyctophum bolini. The sequence goes on along the minus strand of NC_137862.1, from coordinate 14,277,846 downwards.
AGGTAATTTCATCTTTTCGTGTGATAATATTGTCACCCACTCTAACCAAGAAGCCATCTGCCTTGCTGAGATTACTATTAGATCCGAAGAGAATGGATTCAGTTTTTCCCAGGTGTAAGGATAGTTTGTTATCAGCGACGTGTTTGGATGCTCCACAGCAGTCATCTTCTTGTACAGTACCTGCATTCATTGGCATCCCCCCGCCTCTCTCTCTGTTTCATCTTCCTCCCTCATTTGCATTCTTCATTTTACCCACAGTCAATTTATTCATCACCAGCTCAAGGACAGGCACTTAAATACTTAGATGCAACGTTGAGATTATTTTAATGCAGTATTGTCCACTCCAGTATAAATTGGATAAAAACAACTTGATAGCCATATTGTGCACTAACAAATGAGGGACGAAGCTGTTTGAACAGCTCCGACAAAGGACTGCACACTGCGGGTATACAGTAGAGTGCATGCAGTGCCCCAATAGTCCATGCCCACACTTTCTACGTACATGCCTATCTAACTTGTCATGAATACAGGGCCATTGCATTCCTACAAAAAATGCTGTTTAGACCAAAAGATCAGGAGTCAAATGTTTAAATCCACTTCACTTTTGAAACTGTGTATAGACCGTTGTATTAGATGGCTCATCATGATGATTCATTATCACAACTCTGCAAAGTGTTTGAAGTGAAGTGTTGTGATGCTGGTGAAGTATTGAATGTGTGTCTTCTGGACTAGGTTATGTAGTCACTTATTTTGTTTTTGCTTAGATCATTCTTGTGTGCTTTTTGAATTGACTAGGGACTGGATTTGTGTGTTAACTTGCAGTTCTGAGTGTAGTGCTGTTAAAGTCAGGCTTTGTTTTGGTCATTTTATTTGGAAGTCTCAGTCTGAAACGGAAGCCTGTATGTTTCTGAACCAATCAGAGTGGCCCATCCCTTCAGACTATTGGACGTTAACAAATAAAACGGAGCTAACAGTCTAATAGAAGGCAACACAGAGTCTGCTCTGGGCCATGGAATAAACCTTGTTTTGACCACAAGGAATAGGAGATACAGGCGATTGAAAGAAACAGATAGAATTGCTGAATATGGTGACGATGATTTTAATGCCGCCATCCTGTGTTATTGACAGCACCAGCTAGCAACCCGACGCTAACGTGAGTAGCATTATGACTTGATCAATAAAAAGCGCTATAAAAGCCCAATTGCCGTAGATCAACGCCAATAGCGTTAAGCGTAACATTAATGAATTGCTTTTAATTGACGTAGATCAAGGTTAATTTATATTCATACGGGTAGCGCTATGTCATCACGCAGCGCGCTTTTGGAAGTAATTAAAATTGTCTTCTTATGGACTTTTGATAGAAAAATACATTGTTCTCATCGTTTTGGTATCTACTGTTATAGGTATGCCCATAATAGCCATGGATATGCTCTAAAAGTGAAAAAACATATTTTTGTTATTTCACTTGAAGTAGCTGTTCTGCCACAGCGTGCATGCTGATTGGCTCATTAAATACACCTGCTACACACACTTGCTACACACACACACGGGTGACAAAATAACTTGACCAATGACTACTGACAACCTGAATGACATTCCTTAAGCGATCGTGCTCTGATTGGTTCCAGGTCTGATCCGTCTGCGCTCCACCCCGCCCCCCCGCCTCCAGGGGGTGGAGTATGTCCTGAATGTCACGGCCACGGACGACAACGCGTCGGGCGGACCGCAGCCACTGTCGGCCACGGCCCAGGTCGTTGTGGGAGTGGACGACGTCAACAACAACAAACCTGTCTTTGAGAAGGTAAGTCAGTCTCACACACACACACACACACACACACATACACACGCACACGCACACTTGCGCGCACGCATGCGCACACAGCCACTGCCACACAGACACTGATTAAACTTAATTTAGTCTAGTTCTTTATCAGCAATTGTTGGAAAGCAATAAAGGTGTCTGATAAGCAGCAACTTCCCCCATTGCCACACAATCCTGCTTACTTGCTGTTTTACTTCCACTTCATGTTTTCTCAGTATATATCTCAGTGGCTTATCTACTTATTAGCCGTCTCCACGCACATACGCTCACACGCGCACGCACACATACATGCACGAAAGCACGCACTCACGCACACACACAAACACACACACACGTCACACACACATACACACGTACACACACTACTTGTCCCATGCCACTTTCTTCCATTTACTGCTATCCTTTCCTCTCCCAAACTCATGAACCCCACCCCCTCCCTATTCTCTCCATCTTGTCTTATTTATTGCTGCGCTCTCTGGAGGAGCGATTAGCCAGCCTGACCCCGCGCCTGCTCCGTACATCATCGTAGCCTTTTAATTAAGGCTTTGTGGGATGTGCGGGAAACACACTAGGCTTCCCTGGCTTCACTTCACCTGCCTCTCTGTCCATGTCTCAATTTTAAATGAGGCAGCTTTCTTTCTTTTTTCCCCCTCCTTCCTGGGTCCCTCGAGGTATGCGAGCAGCGGAGATTAGGAGGGAGCCTTGCTGAGTAAAGCTTGTTCACGCTCTCCCGGGGAAAGCAAAAGCCCTGAGTGTTTTTCCTGTGGCTTCACCTGTTAGGATGCAGAGGAGAGGGAAGACAAGTCAAGAGCACTTTTAATTTCCCCTTACGTAAACATGACATAAGCAGAGGCCAAGTAACAGGGAAAATGAAAGAAAGAAAGAAAGAACAGTGAGATATCAGCAGGATGGAAATAGCTACTAGGGGTGTAACGATATGTTAACAGCGATACGATACGTATCACGATACATGGTTGACGATACGATACATGGACAATATTGGTTCATTATGGCGATATACGATACGATTCAGTGATTTAAAATCAATACAGTAACTATTTAGCAAAGACTTTGTGTGAAACATGTGGATAGAGCAGGTTGTTTAAGGTAAACAAGTAAACATTAATTATTATGGATAAAAAGTAAAGGCAAATACATGGACATTTTATTTAAACACATATGGGCAAACCTGTACCTTGACATGAACACAGAGAATATACACATTTATCGATAGACGATAGACGTGTAGCGATATGGAAAAGTAATTAAATAAATGTTTTTCTCTTAAAATTGCTAAATGCAGCGCACAAGTGCTTAGTATTGATCCAATCTTTTTTTCTTTTTTTTAACGATTCGATACTGATTATTTGCAATTCAAACGATACGATACAAAGTGAAACGATACGATATGTTGAGTTAACATTTCGATATACTTTGATTATTATTATTTCTTTTTAATATTTTTTATCCCACGATTTTGCAACCCAGTGTCAATTATCTAGCTACACTTCCTCTGCCAACCTGGGGGGGCAGCGGACTGACCTCATGCCTCCTTCTATGCATGCAGAGTCCAAGCTGCTTCTTTTCACCTGACAGGGGGGGAATTTCCATGGCCGGACGTAGCTCGTGGAAGGAACACATTACACAGTTCCTTTCCCCTCCATCAGGCGCTGGCCAGGGGAGGTAGTTTTAGAGACCAGGATTACTGCATGTTTTTGTGAGGGTACCTACCCTAGGGGACACGGGGAGAACATGCAAACTCCACACAGAAAGGCCCTTTCGCCAACCCCGCCTCGGGTATGGGCACTGTTGATCCGTGCTTGAGGCTACTTTCTCATTGATGGCCATGGCTTTGCCCTGTTTAGCACTGCTCCTGCTTGTGACAGTACTCAGCTGTCAGTAAGCCGGGAGATCAAAATTAAACACATTTCATCTTTAACCGAATAGTAGGGCTCATGGCAAGTGATTCCACACACAGACGCACGCACGCACAAATAATCAGCTATTGATCTAAAGTTCTAAACCTTTCCTTGGCTGCTGTGTCTCCTCATGTCCCTGCCTCCTCTCACTGTTGCAGTGTCATCAGTATCGAGAGAGAACAACGGTTCTGGAGAACCTGCCGGCGGGGACGCTGGTTCTGCAGGTCCACGCCGTGGATGCAGATGAGGGTTCTAATGGCAGAGTGACCTACGGCTTCATGCACAAAGACTCTACAGTGCCAGCCTTCAGCATTCACCCCGACACAGGTAACCTGTGTGTGTGTGTGTGTGTGTGTGTGTGTGTGTGTGTGTGTGTGTGTGTGTGTGTGTGTGTGTGTGTGTGTGTGTGTGTGTGTGTGTGTGTGTGTGTGTGTGTGTGTGTGTGTGTGTGTGTGTGTGTGTGTGTGTGTGTGTGTGTTCAGATGTGGCATTTTAGAAAAACGTTGCATTGAAAAGAAGGGTATTACACTCAGCATGTGGCTGTAGCATATACAGTACGTGTGAGCTTCTAGCTAAACTTGCTGTATGCGGTTTTTAAATCCTTATTAAAGACTCATTTTTACTCTATCGCTTTTAATTCAATTTAATTTAAGTCTGCCCACGTGCTATGTTCCTATGGACTGCCAATTGCATTTTACATTTTGCTCTCTCTTTGAAATTATTGCTTTATTTTATCCCTTTTTCTGTTTGCTTGTGTTTGTAATTATGCTTTGCAAATGTGAAGCGCTTTGGTTCGACCTTGGTCGATGTAAATGCGCTGTATAAATAAAGTTTGATTTGATTTGATTTGATTTATGCAAGCCACTCTCCTCAGTCCCAAAAGCTGAAAACCAACCAAATCAATTTGGTCTAAAACAACATCATTTTATTGAAACATACTGGCTGGATTGCCATGGAATTTGCCGTGCCCCTTCGTGCTCCCCAGAAAATGATTTAGGTGACCCAATGATCTGTCGTTAAACTGTGACAGGCCTGATCACTGACAACAATCAGATGAGATATAGGTAGGTTGAGAAATGGCACCAGGAGAACAACATGGCTTGCAATTTCGACAAGACTAACTAACTCACCGTGGACTACAAGAAGTCAGGCAGAGAGCACACCCCCATAGATGGGGGCACAGTGGATAGGGTCAGCGATTTCTAATTCCTTTGAGTTTGCACCACTGAGAAACTCACCTGGGGCATGCTCACAGAATGAGTGGTGAACAAGGTACGACAAAGCCACTATTCTCATCTTAACCCATTGCTGAGACAACTGCAGTTCGTGCACATTTACAGGCCAAAAACTCAAGGACTACATTTGGTGCAGGGGCTGTGCGCATCCCCTGAATTGCTAACTGTCCACAATCAACAGTTGTCCATCTACTCTGTATGGGATCTGGTGTGGATGGGTGAGTCTGGTAATTGGCACGGAGAGCATGGAGAAATATAAATTCTCTACATGGTGGGAGTTGGCTGGAAACAGCCTCCCCTCTCCTGGCACAGAAAAGCTGGTATAGCGGATCTCGTTCACGTCACTGGAGGTGGTCCCAGACAGGTACCAGTGAACTGCTGCAGTTGGTCAAAGAGCTCTGTTGAAACATCCCAAGTCTGGTCAAGTTTATTTAAATGTCTCCTGAAAATCTGGGTTTTTCTTCAATAACCTAACCTCAACTAAATAACAATCAGTTTTCCATGACCAGCAAAGGCACTCACAGTGTCACATCCTGTAAATGCGTGTAGCCTAGCTTGTGTATGTCCACAAACCGTGTGCGGTTTTGTGTACCACACTTCTGATAGATAGGACAGGTGTGTGTGTGTGTGTGTGTGTGTGTGTGTGTGTGTGTGTGTGTGTGTGTGTGTGTGTGTGTGTGTGTGTGTGTGTGTGTGTGTGTGTGTGTGTGTGTGTGTGTGTGTGTGTGTGTGTGTGTGTGTGTGTGTGTGTGTGTGTGTGTGTGTGTGTGCGCGTGGGTGATGGAACTGGAATGGAACTCTGGGATTTGTATTACTAAACACACACTTGATGTGAACAGTATCACAAAAGCACAAAATCAGAAGATCTTCAGGAGTGTGACTTAAGTTGACTTGCAATCTATAATGGAACTTCTCTGTCCCTCCAAGTAAGGACCATGTCAGGATAGCAGGGGGGGTTAAGATGTGCTGTTGTGATTGCTTATTTAGGTTGTAGTGTGAAGGACTTATAACTTGTATAGTTCATGTAGTTCACAGAAACATTCTAACATTTGTATGGTTTAAGGTGCTATTTTATCATGTACATTAGTGAGGACCAATTATATGAAGATAGGTTGAAAAGTGGTCCAATTTTGAGGTATTTTTACTTTACTGGAGTATTTCCAATGCGCGCGCATGCACACGCACACACACACACACACACACACACACACACACACACACACACACACACATTAAAGACTAAATGATCCGGCAAATACACTTTGTTAAGACTACTTTATTCATTAAATTAACCATATATTCATTACATACAGGAACTTGTTCATTGTTGTCTTAATGGCTGCATTTATCATAATGACCACATCAACGCAGAAGGCTACAAGGTGGCGCGACCAGTGGTTCCCATACTACTGTAGATAGGGTGCGTTGGCGCCATTGTTGCAGTTGTACAGTCTATTAATCCTCACGATATCGATATAGGACATGCCCTGTCTCTGGCCGATCTGCACATTGGAGTATGGGATGGGGGTGATGCTGTCTTTGCCATAATTGATAGAGAAGGCCGTCCTACCATAGTGCATGATGGAGGAATAGTCATAGGGGGTGCCCAGGTTGTTAGTGTTCTGCCTGTAGAAGTTGTGGTCGGTGTCGGGGTCGATGTTTTCCCAGTTGATACGGACGTACTGGTCACGGTCGCTTCTGGTCTGCTCGTGCTGGAAACCCAGGGCATGGATGAGCTCGTGCTGGATGATGCCGTGGTACATGCAGCCCGTACGGTTGAGAGACAGCAACTGCTTGCCTCCGGTTTTGCCCAGAGAAGAGAAGCAGCCGTCTTTGTTCTCAATGCTGATGTAGTCGTGCTGGTTCTGACGTAACTCAAAGCGGATGCAGGTGTTGTAGGCGAACCACTGCATGGCATATTGGACCTTTCGCATCTCCCATGCTTGAAATTCGCTGCTCATCGTGTAGGGAATTGTCACCAAGCCTCTAGCGTCTTTGTTCCACCGGCAGTTATAAGAATACCAACAGTTCATGGCGTTTCTGGTTCTGGGAACAAGCATGTCTCCCTCCATCAGCATCTCACTGGAGCCATTGTTGGAGGACAGAATCATGGTGCTGATGTCCATCTGGTGGCCGTCCATCTGGACTTCTGATCCACTTCCTTCTTCCAGGATGGGATCGGCCCAGGAGAGACCCAGCAGTAGCAGGAGGCTGAGAAAGAGCTTCATCTTCACGGCCTGTCTGGGGGCTCTTTAGAGTCTGATGTGACACCGTCTTAGTGTGCTGGAAATGCTTTGCAGCTTGGTGACAGAGTCTACAGAGTCCTTAGCCTTTATACTGACCCTCATAGGTGTGTCTGCTGGAGGATTAAGGGTTGTGTCCAGACCCCTAAAGCCTAAACAAACAGAAGGTTTGATCCTCAGACCACCCTGCTGTTTCAACAATTGTCTGTATTCCGCAGTCATTAAAATTACGTCAATAGAATAGGATGAGAAACATTTTAAATAACCATGGCTGGGTTTATGAAGATGATTATGATGATCATGATAGTCTGCTACACTGTGCTACTGCAGTATATCCATGGCACCTTTTGGTCAGAATTATAATTCAACTAATTTCAACTTGTGTTAATAGTTTGGTGTATGTGGCGGTGGGAGGGGGAGCAGTTGTCCTGCCATTTTGGTCTCTTCCTGGCTAAGCAGGGGAGTTCTTTACATAGAGAACTACAGTATGTAGGCCTATTACAGTTAATTCAGTTTCTCTAAACCATGTAAGTGTAAGGCACCAACCTGCTCATCATCTTGCTCGAAGACACTTCGACATGCAGCCACGAGTAGCATAGCATGGGATACCTTCCCACTGTATGTCGTTTAGTGAAACAGCATACAATGGCAGCACTAGAAAACTGCCGGCGAGTGAGCGAGCGACGCACGCACACGCACACGCACACACACACACACACACACACACACACACACACACACACACACACACACACACACACACACACACACACACACACACACACACACAGGAAACCTCATAACTCCATTTTTTTAATCAGTGCTATTCAACACCCTTTACGTCTGTGTGTTGTTTTGGAAATATTGAACCAATGGAAGTAGTAAAAGTGCTTTGGACAAAAGCTCTTAACGCCATTGGACTCTCAAAATGTCTGCTAAAGCAACTAACTCCACCACCTCTCCCCCTCTCATGGAAGTAATTGATGATATATAAAATTACAACACCAACTTTGATGAGGCTGTATTGCTTTGTTTTAAAAATATACGTTTTTCTTAATTTCCTGAAAGTTATGAGTTTTGAGGTTTCCTCCCGACAGCAGATTATATATATATATACAGTATATACTGTATGCACACATTAATTATATTTGCACACTTTGAGTGTATTTAAGGCTGTAAAACTATTTCAAATAGTAATCAGATCAGCTTAAAAGCTTGTGTGTGTGTGTGTGTGTGTGTGTGTGTGTGTGTGTGTGTGTGTGTGTGTGTGTGTGTGTGTGTGTGTGTGTGTGTGTGTGTGTGTGTGTGTGTGTGTGTGTGTGTGTGTTTGTGTTATCTCTAAGTTAAGTCTAGTTGTGTGATCCTCATTTACATGTTTATTACTTGTTTTCCTGAGTTGAGTTGTGTGCTGGGGTACAACCTTTTTTTTGTTTGAGAGTCCCTGACTGTTCCATGTAATGTCTAAATGGTTTCTACATCCTCATAAACCCATAAAAAGACATATCACTCATGATTCTACTGTATCTGTTGTTATATTATGATGTTGATCATGGTTCAAACATCAGAAATGTGCATACAAGTGAATACTTGTTTTAGTTCAGACAACAATGAATTATGTGGTTTTGTATAATCAGAGTATACCCCTAAAATGGTATACAGCTGCCCTTCTGAAACTGCTATCACACATTTTACTCCTGGATGTCAGACAAACAAAATTATACCACATATGTCTGTCCCTTTTAGTGGCAATGATATCTCACCCGGCCTAAGGACTATGGCTTGGTAGTCTGATTTGATATAATGTTCTTTTGACTCCAGGAGTGATTGTCACAGCCAGGAAGTTTGACCGTGAGCGCCAACGGGAGTATGCTGTAACCGTGACTGCCACTGACCAGGCAGCTGACCCACTGATTGGCATCTGTCAACTCAACATCCTCATCCTGGACCAGAATGACAACAGCCCCAAGTTTGAGAACATCCGATATGAATGTGAGTGCCTTCTAGAGCCTGACACATGCAATATTTCTGATGCTGATTTTGGATACCTAGACCACCAATTACTGATGCTTAGGCCACGATACATGGTTGTCGATACGATACATGGACAATATTGGTTCATTATGGTGATACGATACGATTCAATGATTTAAAATCAATACAGTAACTTTTTAGCAAAGAAACCAGTGTGAAACATGTGGATAGTGCAGTTTTTTAAGGGAAAATGTATGAATATGGATATAAATAATATCAGTGATTCTCTGGTAAATATAGACATTATATTTGAACACATATAGACAAAAACGTATAAATAGAAGTATTTAAACACTCTTTTTCTTCCCTCTTCTTAAAATACAACGCACAAGTACTTATTGTAGTACTTAGCACGAAGCCCGCCATAAACGGCGAACACGGAGGGTTAATTTAGTACCCTAGCCCGCCAAACACGAGACGAGACTCTCGTGTTCCGGGTTTACATTCTTTAATCCATGTTTTGATCCGATTGTATCGTTAGCCACCGGTTGCTAACACAACATCAAGTAGGACAGTGGCCGCGGCCATTTTGAAAATGCGCGCACATCCACTTGCATTCTAAGCCCTGCATTCAAAGCCCTGTATCTCAGAAACGACATTGAGGGGCAGTTTCATTGAGGGTGCAAATAGCGGCCAGGTTCCTTATAAACGCCCGGGGTACAAATCGATTTTGCATATTAACAGTAACAGCCCTGGCTACTATTTGGAAAAATATGGATGTTTGCATAGCAAAACGATACGATACGATACAAAGTCAATGTTGCTAATTACATTTCGATATGCTTAGATTCTTGAAATTAAAATCGATTACTATATTGTTAGACCCCAGATATGTATATAAAATAGAAGTTTTGAACACTGAAAAAAACGTTCACCTCTCGTGGCATGCCCAAAATAGCCCCCAGGTTGAAAGTGGTTAAAAATCATGACACATCGGCTCGGCTGCATAATTGCCGATACGATTCAATGACATCAAATAAGACAATTAAGGGCCACTATATCGCTCAAACAGACATAACTGCCGGGCTCTCTTCTCTTCTAGTCTATTCTCTCAGTATTATCTCTTCTCTCCTCATCTCTTTCCTCTGCTGTCCATAGACTTCCTCCGCGAGGACACAATGATTGGTACTAGCTTCCTCCGTGTGGCAGCGCACGATGATGACTTTGGCACCAATGCAGCTGTTACATACTCTATGTCCAATGAGCAGCCAGAGTACCTCAAGGTTAACGCTCTGACTGGCTGGGTGTATGTCAACCAGCCTATTTCCCAGGTACACGCACGCATGCACACACACACACACACACACACACACACACGCACACACACACACACACACACACACACACACACACACACACACACTACTTGGAGACGCACGATTCAACATGCACTCATTCCAAGAAATGAAGCTGCACATCAATTAGCCGATGTCTTCAATCTATAAGCAGACAAAATAATCTCTCTGTGCCTATAGTGATGAGTAACATTCAAGTACTTACTATCCTCACCAATGTGTTCCAGCTTTTACTTTCCAACCATGTTTGATGCACATGGCATGCATGTGAGCACATGAGCACGTAAGTGCACATACCGTACACGTAAACACAATTTACAATTGAGGCTTTTAGCAGATACTCCAGTATGACTCATAAAGTGCAAGGTTGGAGTGAATGCAATGAATCACATAGTGGCTTTTATTTTAGAGCTTTTTGTGTAAACCTTGAATGATACAGTTTAATTCATGTGTAGCTACATTTATTTTACCAAATATAAATTCAATTTATGTTGACAAGGCTGATTTATTAATTTCTATCACAGGCATTTACTAGTGCACAGGGATTGTATATTTTATTAACTTAAGGGTCTGCTAAACATAGCCTTTGATGAAAAGTTAACTATTAACATTGAAACAGGACACTTTGATACAGTACACAAGCAACAAAGCAGGTACATGATAGTCCTTTATTACGGATGAGTGCAGCCTAAATATGGCAGCACATCTCCAAACACAAGAATACATTTACTGTAGAAGGGAAAAACATCTCGCTGCCTTTGCTGTCCTACAGTATACGTATTAACCTTCCTTCCCAGTGGTGACTATCCTCAATGGCTTTTGTCCACAGAGCTCTATAAAAAGGACCCGCTTTCTGAGACGATTCAGTCCTTCAGCATTTATTTAACATGTACAGTGCATGATGATGTACAATGACATGTGTCTTACAACCTCATCTCAACCACAGAGGACATACATCACCAGGGAGATCGTGGCCACAGATGGTGGGAACCGTAGCAGCTCGGTGGAGCTGTCCGTGACCATCACTAATGTGAAGAACCAGCCCCCACAGTGGGAGAAGGACAGCTACAGCATTGTCATACCAGAAAACACTGTCCGAGACACTCCGATTGTGGTGAGTGAAGGAAGGGGCACCGCCACAAGCCCAAACGAATCCTGCAGTTGTATGCAGGGCCAGATAAATGTACAAGCTGATGGGGATCAGCAGCCTGGGGCATGAGGGCACATGACGCACCCTTTCGGCAACGCCAATCACCCACACTGCCTTTTGCCTCGGTTGCCTAGCGTTTGTGAAATAAACCCGCTCACAGCATATACTGTAGATAGATCTTGTGTATGGAATCAGAGCCTATTCATTAAAAGGCCATTTCAGTCAGTCCCTTTATAAAAACAAATCTCCAAATCACCACTGCATGTTGCAGATTGCTTGTTGCAGATTGCGGGCTATTTATTAAATTGACAATGATGCATTTGTGAATGTCGGGATCCCTATTAGGGACAGGGATTGTTAATTGCTTTTGATGTCGATCCCGCTATCGATCATTTTCTATTATTTGTAGCTGTCCGGAAATTGCTGTTAATCCATGGCACTGTATCACTTTCATTTAATTTCGGCAGACATCAAAGGAACATCAATTGAATGGCTTACAACAGTTGAGGCCAACATGACCGTTGGCCTCAACTGTTGCAAGCCATCCAATTGATGTTCCTTGTTTTTACCAGTAGTTGGCAAGACATTTAAGTCAAAAGCTTTTTTTAAATGACATGCCTGGACTGCTAGGCATTTAGGCTCTAATGTTGTTCGATAGCACGTTGCGGTTTCAAGTCCCATTCCCCATTTTTCTCTCCCTGCTCCCTGTCCATCTCCACTGTGTGTGTGTGTGTGTGTGTGTGTGTGTGTGTGTGTGTGTGTGTGTGTGTGTGTGTGTGTGTGTGTGTGTGTCTGCATCTATAGAGACACACAGGGACTAAAAATGTCACGCCCCCCACTTCTGGTCCGTTTGAACGGTGTACTGCAGCTGTCAATGCAATCCCTATGAGAGATATCATAAAATACCCTTATTTCACTGGTTGATTACTGAGGCTGTAGCGATTCTTTTTATGTTCTAATAAAGTCTCCCATATGTTTGATTTATCCTTTTCAATGTCACATACCTGCCATCTAAATATAAAACCCACAATGTACTGTAATATACTCCATCAGAGATTCAAAAGTGCTAACATTGTAAATGTAATGTTAAAGTGGGCGCACGGTATACGTCACGGTCGCATCCCTTGAGGTTTTCAATAACCAGATATATTTGTTGTGTTTCTTTTTATATGCGATGTATTTGTGGAAAATTATCTAAACAGCATCTTGCAAGACTAATTATTAATACTCATCTGGAGAATTCACTATATGAAAATGTCAGGATATAATGTCACTCCTCCATTTAGCTGGGTTATTTTCCCATCTATTCAGCCAAGTTAATTATACAACAAGTTGACAACGGTATAACACACCATCAGAGCTCCGAGGTAGGTAGAACATATTAGTAAGCCCGTGACATGTTCAAAATATAGACATGAATGAACAAAGTCAGTCGGGATCGGGATGTATGAGAATTCCACTCTTCAAAGTCGGCGCTCGTAGCCTCGTAAAGGCAGTGACGTCCCTTAAAAGTGTCAGGTTCTCTGTCTGTCGTCTCCCCTCTGCTCTGTTAACATTATGGGTGTGGTAAATTCAAGTGGTAAATTAAATGTGAAATACATCCTCTATTGAGAAAACAAGAATATATGTTGACAAAGACACTTCATACATATGGAAACATATTTTTATTCAAATCAATATAGTCTTCAGTTAATTTTGTTACATTTTAAAAGTAGGCTAACTACAGTTTAATTTCAATGGACTTATATGGGCTGGCCTGCAGTACACCGTTCTAACGTACCAGAAAGCTGTCTCATTTGGGGGCGTGAAATGTGTAGTCCCCGTGTGTCTATTTAACAAAGGTGCAGACGTTCACAAATCAGCAGAGAGTGAGCGACGTTTGCGCTACTGTATGCAGAGTTGAAGTGGAAATAAAAACGTCTGGGTTTCCGAGGCTAGTGATTCAATGATATGACTCAGGGTCTTTCGAGACAGGGTGTCACGTCAGGTCCTGCTAGATAAGCGAAAACTTAACTCCAAGTCTCCAATTCTCAATAGTTTCAGAATAGAATGTAGCTTGATCCCTATCCCTATTCCCTAGACCTTATTATGGGCACATACCGTATGTACTGTACACCCGCCACAGTGAGAGACCCACACACAGACACCGCCCACTGTAACTTTCATTTTAGTAGATAATTTATCATACTGTAAGAACACATTATAAGATAAACGTCTATTGATCCCCAGAGGGAAATGCAGGTATCATAGCTACAGCAGCAAGATTAAGGCAGTAAAGTCACACACTCACACAGACACAATATATTTAAACTCCACTTAATGCGTGCACGCACGCACACAATTTACTCACATGTTCTCTTGCCCTTCTTTCTTGATTTACCCAGCCTTGTTCTGAAATACTAATTTGACTTAATTTGCTTAATAGCTTTGAAGAGATCCTGAGGAAATTTCTGTCGATTAATTTGCAATGTGTTAGCTATGTGAAAAAAAGTAAATGGATATGAATAATCGAGCGGGGATGATTGGATACAATCGTGTTCCTGAAATAATGAGGCTTACATCGCTGGAAGCTATATTTATCGTGTGTGTGTGTGTGTGTGTGTGTGTGTGTGTGTGTGTGAATCGAGATTGCAGATATATACATTTGATTGAACTATCAGTGGGTTCTAATAGCTCAACTATGGATATGTTAGTGGTATGGCTGTGTTGTTGGTCAGTCATGCTGTGTTGTTGGTCAGTCATGCCCGGCACCCCTGCACGCATGATGGGCTGTCTCATTATTTTACCTCCTCAGCAGCAGAGGTTGAATGGCAGCAGTTAGGTCACCCGTGGAGGGAGATGGTGTTTTTATTTTTAATTGAGGGGGGCGTACAGTAGATAGTGTCTGCTTCGAACCAATCCATCCTAATTGGTTTATGGAGAATTCAGAATTGCATTTTGTCCCGTGGGATGTCGCTGGGTTTGTTGTCATGTTAAAGTGTCTTGGGACTCTCTCTCTCCGCCTGGTAAACATACACGTGTTATTATTCATTGTCTCTTTTCTTTTGCGGTACAGCATTTCATTCTTTGGGAAGACATGCTTCTAAATGGATGTTGAGTGTATAATCAACCTCCAGCATTGCATTAGTGCGTGTGAGCGTGCGTGCCACTGGGGCGTGTTCATGGATCCTGCCGCAAAAGAACAAGGAGGCGCTTAGAGGCGCGCCCACGGCCGTCTTGAGTGACAGGCAGGCAGGCACCGCTGTTAAGAAGAACGTGTATTAGTTTTAATAGTTATATTAGTTCGTATTTAGAATTTAATTGTGTCCACAATTCCATGCTGTATAAATTGCTGTGGTACTATAGGGGAGACACAAATGTTGATCAATAATAATCCAGGCTATATGGTGCTGTGTTGCCTATCAGGCCATGGCTCTTTAGTCGACTGGTAACGTACTGTGCCCTTGGAACGGGGAAACCGAGGCTTCAGTAAAACTGGGCCAACTTTTTTGACAGCTATTTGTTAGTGAATAACAAATAGCTGCAAAAAAGATCTATCTATCTATCTATCTATCTATCTATCTATCTATCTATCTATCTATCTATCTATCTATACCTTAATTAGTACACCTTAATTAGAACGATTGTTTATTATATCTATCCATCCATCTATGTCTGTGGTTTTCAGGTGGTCCCCAGCTAAATGATGGAGAGTTATTAAGAGTTGTATTGTGGCCAAGGCCGGGAGGCGAACCCGCGTTACCCGTTCCAAGGGCACAGTACGTTACCAGTCGACTAATATACTAATATAACTATTTAAACTAATACACGTTAAAAAGGCTATTCTGTTAAAAAACGCATCGCCCTTTTCTTCTTAACAGCGGTGCGCACCTGCCTGCCTGCCTGCGCGCGTGCAGCTGACAGCCTGTCACTCAAGACGGCCGTGGGCGTGCCTCTAAGCGCAAAGGCCACGCCTCCTTGTTCTTTTGCGGCAGGATTCATAAACCCACGCCGCTGGGGCATTTTCCCAGCTTTATCGATGATAATCAAGAATAGACAATTAAAATAGCTCTTTGAAAAAGTAAAAGTGTGATGGCACGGAACACACCACACAATTATCAACCGATTATCAGGCACTGACACTTGTCTCGACAGCCCCATTTCACAACAATGACATGGTGCGTATAGAGCAGTGGTTGCCAAACCTTTCAGCCCGTGACCCAAAAAGAGACATTTTATGAGAGTTGCTTCACGCCGCGTTGCGACGTAGGCTATTTTCACAACATCTTAAACATTTGTTTTCAAATGTATGGAATTTCTTAGATTTTAACATAGCTGTCAACCAAATGTGTCTTTATTGAAAGGCAATTAAAGGCTAGTAGGCAAGTCTGTTTAATTAATCCGATTTCCCAAAGTTTTTGCTTGATACCGTTTCATAGATCTACATACCAAATGAAAGATTGAACTTCATAGATTACACAGCACTTTATATAAAAATGGTCCAATTGACCGGCCTCTGTATCAAATATAAATATATTTCAAGGCAGCAACGTGTGTCCTTCTTCCATGGCCATGGGCCATAGTGTAAATCAATGGGCATAATGCATAATGGATAAGGATAATCGATCTCTTAAAGGCAATGGCATTATGCATAATGTAACGGGTAGCAGAGGTGTTTTAAGGATGGACACAAGGACACAAGATAGCCAATTTAACGGGGGGACACCTCTTACACAATGCAAAATCCCCAAATTACAGATAAAATGAGCGGGATTTTAATCTGGAATCTGGAGGAGTAATATAAAAAAAAATGTTTTACAAAAGTCGGCCTCTTGGTGGCGGTATAAAAGGCAGATGTGAAAAATGCAGGGCAAAGGTTTTTCCTTGACCTCTAGGGAGTGTGCATTCAACGTTTCACACAGATCGGTGCAGTTATACTGTATAGAAATGTGAAAATCTGCCTCATGGTGGAGCTATAACAGGCCGTTCTGGAAAATTTGGAGCAGAAGTTCGTCATTGGCATCCAGGGAGTGTGTGTGTGTGTGTGTGTGAAGTCTGGCATCGACTCGGCTTTAAATTAATATATCCATTCTACCGAGGCTGCCAAGATTGTTTTATTACCTTTGGAGCATACGCCAAAGTATTTGCGCCTTTGATCCATGAAAATCCACCTGAAAATAGTTGGCTTGTTGTCGAAGAGAAAAAATATGCGACCGTAAATCAATCTGCATGCCCATATCCTGTAAGATGTTAAAATGTTGTCCCTCTATCACCATCCAGACCATCAAGGCCACGTCTCCGCTGGGTGATCCCAGAGTCACATACAACCTGGAGGACGGGATGGTGCCGGAGACCAACATGCCGGTCCGCTTCTACCTGACGCCCAACCGGGAGGACAGCTCGGCCTCCATCCTGGTGGCCGAGCCCCTGGACTACGAGACCACCAGGAACTTCATGCTGCGGGTCCGCGCCCAGAACGTCGCGGCCGTGCCCCTGGCGGCATTCACCACCGTCTACATCAATGTCACAGGTTTGTGATCTAGACTGGATGTTATGATCTTATGTTGGGGTGTGTGACGATGCAGCATCATTCCATATTTACCGTGGGTGCTGCTAAAACATGATGCAGAAGGATCACATCGTCGTCACAGGCGATTGAAAGAAACGGATAGAATGGGTGTTTATGGGCACTGCTTGTCAGGCAGCACATCATTCAAACATGCATTCATACAGGCTAGTGCAGAGTGCAACTATAGAAGGACACAGTTCATTATTTTTTTAAATTATTGAAAAATGCAAATGGCTGCCGGCAACACTGGCAAAATCAACATAAAACACTACATTATAATAATACACAATACAGTGTGAAACAACACAGATTATTTCCCCCGCTAGGCATAGCCACCTTCTGCTACAGTATAATACCAATAATATTGCTTTCATTTCCATGTGCTTATTTTAGTTTTTATCCCTAGTATTCAACACAAACACTGTCGACGTACTGAATTTTGCACTTTTAAAATTAGTTTTGCAACACAGTTTTTTATTTGAGATATTGTCAGGTGGAAACTTCAAATATCCAAAATGGTTACTTTTCAGCATCAATTAAAAAAACACACACACACCCTTTGAAAGGCTTGGTGTAGCTCGGCCATGATCTGCCAAAGAAACATTTTAAACTACAGTACCACGACTGTTCCAGCTCAGGGTTTGGGCTGCTTTGATGTTGTCACCCCTTACCCTATCGTCACAGTGCTTCTGAATGCTGTTTCTTTAACCTGGCATCCTTTTGTTTGGCTTGATGTTTGAGTGCTGTTAACCAGGCTTAACTCCCCATCATCATCGCTACTTAATACTGCAGTATCAGCTGGCTGATGGCCTATGGACCTGGCTGCCTACCCAGCATACCCTGGTCACACATTGAACCTCCCAGGCACGCACACATTATGTGCGCACAGACGCACGCACGCACGGACGCACGCACGCACGCACAACCTGCGGAATTGTTTTCTTTGTACAGACCTCCACTCCACCCACCCCTCTCTCTCTCTCTCTCTCTCTCTCTCTCTCTCTCTCTCCCCCTTTCCTTTCCATCTCTCCTCATTTTCCATTATCTATCTTAATAAGAAAGCCTTTTAACTCCTCCACAGGGAGGTTAGAAGGAGAAGCTCTATAATGGATTCAAGGAATCCGTAATTCATAGATTTAGACATTTGTGATGAGAAAAGACGACAAAAATGGCTCCTGGACTAGCATTAGACCTAATGGGTTGAGCTATTCTACACATAAAATGCTTCTGGCCTTGAATCAACTATCTTGCAACTGCTTGTGCCAATTATGCCAAACCTTAATTCTGGTTGTCTCTCACTAACGTTCAGAAGCAGCTTGTCAAACAGATGACTATTCCTGACACTTCTTCTCTTGCTCTCTCTCTGTCCTTCTCTAGACGTAAATGACAATGTTCCTTTCTTCACCTCGTCCATCTACGAGGCCTCAGTCACAGAAGGGGCCGAATCAGGGACTCAGGTCTTCCAGGTGTCCGCAAACGACATGGACCTGGGCCTTAATGGCAAGGTGAGCACGCACGCACACACACACACTACACACACAGAAAAAGGCAAACTTGCACATCCGAAATGTTGGGAAAGAAATGCTGTAAAGTAACCTACCTACTAAAGTACATACTCAAGTACTGTATATATATAATTTTACATTATTATACATTTGATAATTATCATTACAAAACACACTAACCACTTCAGCCTTATACTGTATTTATTTTGGTAATTTGAAAATAGCAGATCTACAGTACTAGTTCACGCTTGTAGTTGAGCTATTTTCAAAATATTTTTTATACATTTTGAACTTTGAAATGGGGCATTCTACACAATGAGTACTTTTAGTTTTGATACTAAGAATAGTTTGATGCCAAAAATTTGTTTTCTAGATTGTGGTATTAATACTTTTACTTAAGTACAAAATGTCAGTATTTTCCCACCACTGATAAAAAAAAATCACACACGTGTGAACTGAGTGGTGCAATTCCCCCCCCCCCCCCCCCCCCCGCCTCTCTCTCTCTCTCTCTCTCTCATTAGAGACACAGCACTACCCTCTCTCTGTTTCTGGCGCCCCCTACCTATCAATAAGTCACATGCTCGTGCTCATACAGGTACACAAACAGGTACACGGACATTGCTGGTTGTAGGAGTGGTTGCACCACTCAAAAAGACTGTGACAAACATCTCTCTTATAAATGGTGTTGCTCTTTCAGCGTGCCCAATTGAGGTAACTGATTAGGAGAGATGCACACACTGCTGGGGAGAGTGCACCTCTTCACCTCTCAACTCATATGTTTATCAATTCAGCCTGGCCTTCTGTGGAGCAGACGGGAAATCCATACTTTCCTAAGTGCCTCTACACTAAGACCTCTCTACCCAACTTCAAAATAATACCATTAGAGCAGACAGCCATTCCCAACCTTTGGGCCGGGGTCCACTGGCGTGCCATTTTGAGTGGGCCCAGATTTTAATAACATACCAAATTATATATATTATATGTGTGTGTGTGTGTGTGTGTGTGTGTGTGTGTGTGTGTGTGTGTGTGTGTGTGTGTGTGTGTGTGTGTGTGTGTGTGTGTGTGTGTGTGTGTGTGTGTGTGTGTGTGTGTGTGTGTGTGTGTGTGTGTCATGCCACCCCTCATGGGATTATGTGACACCTTGTCATACAGACACAGTTACAATTATTCGGATATACACGTCTTTTTACACTGGTTACCAGTAATGCTGATCGTCTACTCAACATGAATACAACAGAACAAAACACAACAAAAATAAACAAAACAAAACAGCCCTTACTGGTTGTACATTGCTTTTTTCTTTAGGTCCCAGGCTTTTTCTAGATAGATTGCCAATTTAAGATATATTTTTCAAATAAACGGCTGATAAATTGTGCATCATTTAAATCCATCATATCATCATAGTTTATATTATTAAACAATTTTTCTCTGACCCTCCCAGTACAAAACAAAATGATACTCATTCTCTATTTCATTGAGATGACACATTTGACAGATTCGATCTTCTTCATCCAACCCAACATAGCGACCAGTTTCAATGTAAAGTGGCAATATACTTCCTCCAATCTGAGCACTTTGGTAAATTAAATAAAACATAGTTTTCAGTCATATTTAATTTCCCTATATGTACGTAATTTTGGTTTACTCCAGATCTCTTATGGCTGACGCGAGTGTGTGTGTGTGTGTGTGTGTGTGTGTGTGTGTGTGTGTGTGTGTGTGTGTGTGTGTGTGTGTGTGTGTGTGTGTGTGTGTGTGTGTGTGTGTGTGTGTGTGTGTGTGACGCATTACGCATTACGCAAGTGGGATTATTGTACACAGCAGAGTCCATTTTGTACACTAGCTGTCATAGTTAAAAGTAGCACATTGAGATAATATCCTTCTGGGAGACTTGTGGATGGACTGCTCAGAAGAACATTATTTAATTTAACTCAGAGAATGACAGTGTGTTTTAACAGTGGGAGAACAACGGCGACTCTGGGCGATACAAATCTCCTAGTGGGCGTTCCTGCTGTCATTATGTCCTTATTGGTGGTATGGAGTGTAAACAAAGCAACACACGATGTCGTCCAAAGATACCATATTTTCGACGTTCCTCCGCCCACTTTCTGACTATCGCCTCTTCGCCTGCTATCGCCAGTAGTTGCCGGGTCCCATAGACAACTAACGCACTTCCCGGAAAATATGTCAGCCTGCTGTTACAACGCACTGTGACGATTTGACTGTCTGGTGCTCTGGGCAACACATTACTTCCACTCACGTTGCTGTGTTTTAAATAGCAGATCCTCAGCGAGTAGCAGTATATTTATTCAAGTATATAATTAATTTACAGTTACAGTTTGTTGATGTTACATTTCCTTATATGTCTAGGGGTTATTAAAGGATGCAACAAGGCTGGCAAGTGAACGGTTGTTTATTCACGGTGCTTCAATAAGGTTAATATACAATAGACAGAAGGTATACAGTAAATACAATTTACAACAGTATAAATATATTATATGGAAATATATATATATATATATCTCTAGACAACCTGTACGGACTAATAACGATGGGTTTCCAACCAAATCAAATATAGGGGCTGAGCCCTCTACTCGAGCTACGAGTTTACAAGTGTCAAGTTCAATGTTACTTAAATTATACAATAGCGAAAAACCGGCTTCATGGGGCAACACAGAGAAACAAACAAAACAGACTATACCTACTCTAGAAACCAAATGAACCCTCTATCTAAACCTAACAAAAAAAGGAAAATAAGGGTTACAAAAGATTAAACTATGTAAACTCTCTACTCTAACTACTGCCTAACAAAATAATGACTGTTACAAAAAGCAAGCTCCCATACTCCTTTAAGTGATACCTTACCACTTAGATCAACGTAAGCATAATTACTTGTAACAACAAACAGCGAGACAGGTATGATAGATAAACACTCAGGGCGCTCCACACCTGTAGAGACCCTAGTGTATGCGTTTTACAAAGGTGTAGCTTCACAGCTCCCCTGGACAAGGTGTTCTCAGTATGACCGACTGAGTCACAATGCCAATGAGCTCACATCACAGCTGCGCTTAAGTAGGCTTCCACAGGCTGGCTCTCAGGTCGATGATAGGCTCAGGTGACAAGGTGGGCAGGTGGAAGGTGGATTGTTCTCCGCCTCCGAGCACCGCAGCATCAGTCAGACCTGGGACTGAGAACTTCAATCAGCACTCTATACAATGCAACAGCATGCGACTGACAAATAACCGTATTTCCATAATCACTGTACACTATATAATATATATATAAATATAGTTGCGTTATAATATAATATGTATATATTATAAATATACAATCCCCGATTATGTAACAGTTGATCATTTATAATTTTGTATATTCGAAAACAGCCAATCCTGCATTGTGACATGTTATGAGCTTGCAGATCTTTTTTCTTTGTACTGTACTGATGCCTATACGTTTGTACATTCACTCAAGTGAAAGTTTGAACAGGTACAGACAGAACATTTCTATTTTATGGTATTGCTACTTGAAGCTCAGAAATTGTGCAATATGATTTGGACACAATTGTTAAATACGTACAATGTATTATAATTGCCAATGTACAATTTAGGAATTTACCACATGTTCTTATCCAGAGTGATTTACTAAGTGCAAAGTAAATGGCATGGACCTTTATCGACAAACAACAGGGTAAACGTAGAAAATCAATTAATAGTGCATGATGTCAAGCTCAGAACACTACATTTTCGAAATCATAATAATTATGCCTGTAGTGTTTTTCATCTGATCGCAGTTTTTGGCTTTTAAACCTGTGACATTTTCTTTTAGGATTTTGAACAGAATAATCAGCATAGTGTAGGGAGTAATTGCCTCCACTGCTCAAGAAGCTTTTTGGAAACAATGACTATTCAAATAGTCGGAAATAACAAACATTTTCAATAATTATGAAAAGCTATACTCCTGTGGAAAGTTTGTCATACAGTATATTAATTGACTTGTATTGACCCTATAAGCAATTTAGTAGCCTACTGTATAGGATTTTCCAACTCTAATGGTACAGATGTCTGGCCCATGGACTATATGCTAAGTGCTCAAAGCAACTAAGTTACCAGGTAAACATCAAACATAGCATGCTGCATCTGTCTAAACAACATGCTATCTATATAATATTATTAGAATTTGTTGTAAAGCAAACATATGACTATATGAATAACATAACATGAACAAGTAACTAACCTACAGTACATCTGCGCAGTATTACTATGACATCTATCAAAAAAATAGCCATGCAAAGAAAGACGAGTGCTAGAGGGTTGAGCTGCAGACTGTAGAGTCTGAAGGAGTTCGTGTGTAGCCCTGACAGGGGTGGGGGAGAGTTCATTTCACAGCTTGGGAGACAGGAGGAAGAAGAGTCTGGGATGCTTGGAGCGATGGCCAGTGTGTCATAGCAAAATAGTCTCTCAACACAGACGTGTTAGCTTCCACAATTTTCAAAATGCTCCCGTCTGTAGTTCGTTAGCTATGAAAATGAGTCGCCTGTGCAGTCATGTAAATATGTCCTACCGTGACTGTGAACCAAATTAGTTTACTATAGTTTGCTATACATTTGCTATACAAGCTAGATGTATAGCAGAAATGGAAATTTATTTTAAAGTGCATTTATTTGAACACTGAGTTGTGATTAGTTTGAATACCCCTCTGGCCTGTAGAGCGAGGTGATCAGCTTCCTGTTTTCAACTTTTACCGGACTCTCTGTAGAATAGTCTGGCTTGAGAGACTACGTGGGGACAGACATCCTTTGCCAGCTGGAGAGTTTGGGAAGGGGTAAAGGTGTGGGTCATGCCCTGCCCTGGCCTGCATGCCTTGGTTGCCTTATACCTGTAGGACAAGTGTTTTGAATCGGATGCAGGCAGCAACTGCAAGCCAGTGAAGAGGATGACAAAGTTGGTTCAGAAGAGTAACATCACATTAAAGACACCCAGAAACATTGATAACAGTATACAGACACATGCACACCTTATACAACCACCCCGCCTGGTGCAGAACAAGAAGACGTTGTCTATTAATAATTGAAGGCTTATAGGTGTGACGGGGCCTTCTGGATCAATCGAAGGCGTTTAGGTGAGCAGGCTGACCAACAAGGAGGAAGTTGCAGCAGTCAAGCCTAGAGCTGACTGAGGGCCAAGGCTTGGAGAAGGACCTGGGCAGACTGCTTAGTGAGGAATTAAGGGTCTGATCCTCCGGATGTTGTACAGCCCAACCTACAGGATCAAGTGTGACATACGTAGGCCTTGAAGGTGTGTGTCAACAGCATAACTGGAATAACCTTCAGAGCTTGTAAACAGAAATGACAGAGTCTGGGTACCATCGCCTATTGGCCTGCCTGCCTGTCATTTTTTAAATTATTAATATTATTTTTTGTATCATATCATGACTTGAGCGGCCCCCTACGGTCGCGGCCCACCGGGAATATGCCCGGTACGTCCTGTAGCCAGTCTACCCCTGCATCCATCTGAAAATATGTTGTTCCAGGAACCCACCAGAAGCAAGGATTTGAGTTCAAAATGTTCGCCCTGAATATATTCAATGATTTGCGCCACATTTCACGATTTAACAAAATTAATTGCAGATCTACAAGATCTACAAGTGCGGAACCGAGTGCCGCACTTTGAGCTATGTTTCAATAGCAAAGTATTACATAATGCTTAAAACACCAGAAGGGGTTCCTGTCCTGAGTGGGTTAAAGGAAAGGCGTGATACCAGTTTGTAGTTTAGTACCGTAATCATAAAAGTTTGGTTTCATTACTCATTCGTAATGAGCAGCGAGGTCGGAGAGCAAGATAACGAGGTAGTGACACACGGCAAGTTTATTAACCACATATAGAGGATGTTCTGTGTACCGTACATAATGTGGATAGAAGATGTGAGTCATGTGGAGTTATGTGAGTCATGACTGATACAGAAATGAGCACGATGCAATATGAATGAATACTTTTTTAAACAAGATGATCTAACAAGTAGCTGGCGGTTTTCTCACACTTTGGCTTACATTATGGCCTACATTATCTAAAACGCTAATGTTACTGCTGAATTAGTTACATTTTCTCTAGAAACAGACTGTATCAAATATGAGGGACTGATTGTCATAAACGATAGAGACACCTTCCCGACAATATCACTGAGGCAGTTTGTTTATTTTTGGACCACAATGCTTATATAAGACAATTTTAAGATGACCCCATGTTATTCTCCATTGAGAAAAACGTCCATGAACCAGGGGATGAGCGAGTGACGTCAGGACTTCGGTGCGATAGGCTACATTTGTTTTATAGACTATTTAACAGCAATATTATGGATAATATAGCTAGCATTATGTATGACACCTGGATTTACCCAAGGAATAAAGGTTATATTTATTATCTATTGATACAGACAGACAGACTTTATGTCTGTGAGCACAGCTGTCCTGTGCTCTCATTGGCTGTAATACAGAACTTTTCGGGATGCTGTCACAAATCCATTCATACTGTAGTCCAGTCGGCGAGAGAGCCAAATATCAAACCTGCTATATATAGATAATCAGAAACGCTCGGGAAGGCACTGTTGTGACGAGAAGAGAGCTGAGCCAGAAGGCAAAGCTCTCTGTCTACCGAGCAATCTTGGTCATGTGTGGATCATGACCGAAAGAATAAGGTCGCAAATACAACCGAAATGAGTTTTCTTCGACGGGTGACTGGCATCTCCCTTAGAGATAGGGTGAGAAGTTCAGTCACGTGAGAGAGACTCGGAGTAGAATCGCTGCTTCTTCGCCTGGAAAGGAGCCAACTTAACCTCGGGCGTCTCCCTAGGGAGGTCCTTGAGGCACGTCCCACTGGGAGGAGACCCCGGGGCAGACCAAGGCGCAATTGGAGGAAACACTCATTGGCCTTGGAATGTCTCGGGATCCTCCAACTCTGGGGGTTAACAGTTGAGGCAAAACTACATTGGAGAGAGAGAGGGTAGGTGTGCACAGCATTAAAACAAAAGCCCTTACAAAGCACACCGGTATGTTGTGTTCAGTGGCACAAGATTGTGCCAGAACTAGAAGGCACTGGAAAATGATCAGTGTTTAAGGTTCAACATTGTACTTTATTATTACATCTTGTGTACAGGTAAGACTACAACTTTTTTTGGTTTGGAAATGTCTGAAGGAACATTTCCACACAAACTTGAAAAAGTATTCAGATGTCACTGAAACCAATTAGATTTTATGACTTTTTTTTCTCTTATTTTTCAAGACTGAAATGAATGCCTTGGCTTTCATCATTTACAAATACTGTGGTCCAGTTCAAATGAGAAATCTATAATTGTACAGGCTGCAGGCTGGTGAACAGCAATTTATTTTCAGTTGCTTCTCAGCATTATTAAACAGGACAGTGTTTTAGAGAGACAGGAAATTGAGAGAGAAGATGACTGGAGCAGTTTCAGGTCCTCAAGACTCGTGGAGAGCATCTGTTTCTCCAGGCACACCACTTATCATTTTGATTTTGATTGGTGGTGGAAAAGTTATCAAAAGATGTGGTACTTAAAAGTAACAAATGTAAAAATAGTTATTATGCAGAATATCCCATTTCACAAGTTTTCAAAGCAACGCTTGCTTCCACTGTGGTCGGTCAATGAAATGTTTCCACGGCGTCCACTTTTTTTTATTATACAGGACGTCGATGATAAAAGCGAAAGTATCCAGCGGCAGATCCATAATGATAACTGATAATGATGATAACTACTTCTGGAATCAAAATAAAACGTCCGACTGAAGGCTGCGGTGTGCATGCGCGGCAGAGAATGAGTTTAATTTAGTGACATTTTTTGAATGTCTCTCATTCTGAATTAGATTTTTCCTGTTGTTCCTCTGTTATGGTTTTGACTTAATTTGCTTTGACCAGATCTCCTACTCGTTGCTGGCTGACCGCAGCGGGGACCACCAGTACTTCCGCATCGACCCAGAACTGGGCTCCCTCTACACTGAGACCGTGTTCGACCGCGAAACCAAAGGCTCCTACCTGCTGGAGGTCCAGTCGGTGGACGGCTGGGAGTCTGCCCGGCCTGGGAAACATGGACAGCCCAACTCTGGTATGGCACAGTGTGCTTCTGTTTAGCTGCAGCAGAGTCCGATTGTGGTCTTGTGCGTGCGTGTACATGTCCATGTGTACATAATCAGTAAGGCGAACAATATTATGTGTGGTAAATATGGCTGTATATGATATGACCATGCTCAGGGTCATCTATTCAATTACAGATTCATAATATCATCTAATGACGAGGTCAGCCCATTGTGGAATAAGAGTGGATTATTATAACAATTATTTGCTTATATAGATGAAGTCTACAGAACTAATTCCAATTCCCTAGAGGCTAGCAGTGCTTTTAATGACAAGGACTGGATTCTAATTGAATATGCCTACTCATGGTGCGGGTCACATTGGAATTAGAAATAAGGGCAATTGGAGTGGAGACAGAGGAGCAGATATACTGTAGCTTTCAGACAGCTGGTCTCTAGATGTCATTTAGGGTTCATTTAAGAGTCTTCATTGAGGGGAGCGGCAGCCATAAGCTCTCTCTCTCTCTCTCTCTCTCTCTCTCTCTCTCTCTCTCTCTCTCTCTCTCTCTCTCTCTCCCTCTCACACATACATAAACACATCTGCTCCTCGCTTTCTCTGAGGACTCCAGGCCATTTCTTCTTGTCACCTCCTGCCAGATTAATGCATGCACACATTAAAATCCTCAGTGCTAACTTCAACTCTGCGAGTGTGCCAGTAGGTAAATGAACACTGCAGATCTTTTACGGCCCAAGTATCCGTGTCCCAACATTTAATAGAGAGAGAGACAGCCAAGGCATTGATGAAGCAGAAGAAACTATATTCATGAATAATATGGAATATATTAATGGATAGTCTCTCCACGTTTTGCTTATTATGATGTATTGTGTGTGACAGCGTGTGTGGGGCCCAAGGTGAAGATGGTGTGTGGGATTTAATTCATTTTATTTATGTATTTTATGAATGTTTGATAAGGATATACGCACACATACTGTAATGCAAACACAACACACACACAAACACACACGCACGCACACATAATGCACGTACGCACGCACACACGCATGCACGCACGCACACACATTTCATATTTGTGCAACACATAATTTGAAAGCAAAGCCTTGTTGACATCTGCTCAGCTAGAGAAGCACAAGGACACACATAATGGTTTGTGCCTGCCCTGCACTAATACAAGTCTGTAAACACACATTGTACAGGTAGGTTGTTGTTTTGATATGGGTGACAGAAGAAGTGGATTTGGTTAGGTTACAGAATTGGACCCCAAACCAATGGCTTTGTGTGCCAACCTTCGCACTGACAAAGCTACACAGTAAAATTATCTCTGTTAATTTGACTTCCAGTGGGTAAAAAAACAGACACAAATGGATCCATTCCTGTGTGCTTTGGGGGCGTGTTCTCTCCTCTGCATCATCAGTGCCCATACACGGGCCTTGTACGGAAAGGGCCTTCCTGTGTGGATTTTGCATATTATGTCCCCTAGCGTAGGTACGCTAGAACATGCAGTAATCCTGGTCTCTATACTGCCTCCCCTTGGCCAGCCGGTGCGTCTGACGGAGGGGAAAGGAACTGGTTCAAATACCGTGTTCCTCCCACGCGCTACGTCCAACCAGGGAAACTACCCTGTGTCCGGTGAAAATAATTTATTTAAAGACGTCTAATTTCCTGGGCCTGGCGTCGTCATGAAAGGGTGCGGGACTGCGACTCTCTATAGTGAGAACACGCTCTTCCATTGCTTTTTTGGCCCACTTCAGTTGGTGGAGCTACGCCCTGAGACCGAAGAGATCACACAACCCTGCTTTTTTATGTTTCGAGT
Organism: Protomyctophum bolini; assembly: GCF_963924005.1. Lineage (NCBI taxonomy): Eukaryota > Metazoa > Chordata > Actinopteri > Myctophiformes > Myctophidae > Protomyctophum > Protomyctophum bolini. The sequence continues at coordinate 14,249,192 of NC_137862.1, read as the reverse complement.
CGCACCCAAACTGTGCATATCCGAACTACGTGCAGACTTGGAACAGAGACTACCGATCCCATAGCCTCAGTACGGTGAAAAATGCATGAGAAGTGGCCACGTAACTGCATAAAATGTCCCCCATCCGCCAATTGGTCGTTATGTCACTGTAGCGTGCTGAGTGCCACTGTGGGTTCTTGCCGACCCCATTGTGTAATTAAACCTTCAGCCCTTTATTGACTGTACACAACAACAACGGCCTTACTGGCTCTGCTGCTTGTCATGCATTTAAATCAAAGTCCTTTATAACTGTGCACCGTTGATTCCCATGTCTCCATGGCGTTGTGTGTATGTGAACTGTAGAAGCCAGTTCCATGGGACTATGACTGGAGATCCCATAGCTTGTGGGGAACACAATAATCATTACAGGTCCCAGAGAAAAGAAAAAAATAATAAACAACTTAAATTTGTGAAAAGTGAAGAATCAGCTTCCTTACTCTCTACAAGACATGATGCAGGAAGTGTGATTGATTGACCGAGAGAGAGAGAGAGATGGAGAGATTGATTGTTAAACCCACTGAGGAGAAAAACAATCAAGACATCGTTTTCTTCATTTAATAGGATGCTTGCCTTTTTCAATTTGGCGAATCCTTCTAAATGTAAAACATATTTGAATGTGTTTTTGTATCCTAACTCACATGCAACGATAGCTAAATGCCTGTATCCAGCAAAAAAAAAGAAAATAATTGGTCAATCAGGTCGCATCGGTCTGCTCAGCAGTCATTGTGCAGACGCCTGCCACGTATAGTTGCTGAATACGAATTGGGCTTAATATGAACAGAGATTTACACTGAGTAACGCTTCTCACAACCACGACCAGTGTTACATGCATTAGCTGCATTTGTTATTTTGACATTTTGACATGTCTGCTCTTAGCAGTCTGCTCTGAGTTCTGCAGATTTGTTGTTGATGATGACTCTGCACCTCCCACTCAAGGACATCAAGTTTGTTCTGAGGAGGAATTACGTTCCCAAGCCTTTTCTTCCATGACATTATTACATCATGCCCTTGTACTGAGCAAAGTGCACTGCTCTTAGAGGTAACGAAAAGTGATCATTTAATTGGTCATGATTGAATCCACCCCAACCCACATAGCCATTTCATTGTGTGTGTACTCCGCCCTGCTCCAGTCTAGAAAATGTCAAGTCTGTCTGACCAAAATAGGGTCGTGAATGTCTAAATTAAAATTGAGGAATTTACAATTTAGGCAATTTAGGCTTAATCCAGACCGATTTACAGTAAGCAAGACCATCAGTAATACATCAAATACATAAAAATGTTATATCAGGATCATAAGTCAGCTAATAACCTAATAACATCTGTCTAACAGTAGAATATCTGTACAATAAAACTGATTATACACTAGAGTGCTATGTCTACACAATATGATATCTAAATTACATAAGTTTAGACTTTGCTTTCCTGCAAGGTCGTCGACTGGCTAGGTCAAGTGCTACGGGCTAAGGTGGATTCTGAAGAGGTGAGATTTCAGCTGGTCCTCACAGGTGACTGCACTCAGAGCATTCAGACTCTTGACCTCAGGTAGAAGGGAGAGTAGGATATTGGCTGAGGGGGAATAGGAGCATGGCAAGGTAGGGGCAGAAGCAATGGTAAAACAGTCACTTTTGGCCACTGTAGAGGCCTTGGTCATGATAGAAACATGGAGGGAAAGGATTCAACCACGAGATTGCATGGACAAATGAAGGATCCACGGACGGACGGACTGTCACAGTTCAAATCTGTTGATCTGTTGATGTCATCCCTTCATCAGATCTGTTGATGTCATCCCTCCATCTCTCTCTCACTCCGTCAAAAACATTATGGAATCAGAATCAGATTAATCTGCACATATAAGGTTAAATGTGAACATTAGGGGTGGTATTTGCCCCAAAGACTCCCCTGCTCTCTCTCTCTCTCTCTCTCTCTCTCTCTCCGTGCTGCATTCTGAACACGTTGAATCCTGGGCGGCTGTGACTTGTTTTCTTAGTACTCTGAGGGCTGCGTTTGCTTGCGATCCGTGGTGTGCAACAAACTGTAAGCCTTTCTCGCTACCCGGCTTAAATAATTTATCTCATCTCGGAGAGAGAGTATTGCAAATTATGTTCCTTTTGATTCCAATATCAAAGGGAGCATATCATATTGGCTCGCCCCTATCTCGCCTCTCTCTCTCTCCTTTCTTTGAGCAATCCCCTTTACACCTCTCACCCCGGGGTGCTTTTACTGCCAAGCTCTGCTCATGGTTTTCCTCCGTTTGAAAGAAGAAGAAAAACTCAGACGCCCACGAGGATTAGAATGAGAGAGGCATAGAGAGATTAACGTGATAGAGACTGATTCATGAAATGATAAAAAATGTCCACGTGGAAGTCATCTTTGTTGTGTGTGTGTGTGGGTGGGTGTGTGTGTGTGTTGCATGCGTGCATGTGTGCGTCCTTTGCACTTGCCTATCTAATACTTGAGCTATATACGTGTCTGCTGGGGTGTGTGTGTGTGTGTGTGTGTGTGTGTGTGTGTGTGTGTGTGTGTGTGTGTGT